>NC_084574.2:12152500-12287500 GCF_033978685.3 Nerophis lumbriciformis
CCCATTATCGAATCCTCTTATCGAACCGATTCCTTACCGATTCTCTTATCGAATCCAGATAGGTTGTATATGGAAAAAAACACAATATTTGGTTTAACAAAAGCTCACTTTTATTTTATAAGAAAAAAATAAAATAAAAAATAAAAATATTGACTGTTACCCCCCTAAAAAATTTTTTAAAAATGATATTGACCGTTGTTACCCAAAGTATATTAAGTGGGATTTTTCAGAAAAACAAATATATACAGTAACACAAAAACAACCTGTCTCTGTGATCACTATAGGTGTATAAATAATAATATAGTGTTAAATAAAATCAGTCCCTTGGGCACAAAACTGAAAATAATACAGCTCTCCAAAAAGTGCACTTCTCCTGCTATTGGAACACACTAACTACAAACACTATGACACTAAGAACACCACAGTCATCAATCAACAATTCTTCCCCCCTTACATGAGAGCGAAGCCTGGCAATAATTGCATATTACCAGTTCTGCCCTCACTATACATGTTGAGGTTAGCTAACAAACAATCCAAAGCAGATTAATCCATTTAGGCTCTTTATTGTTGTTGATCTTGCTTTGTCTTTTCCTATCTTTACTTTTGTCTTGCACTGGACTGTTATTTATTTATTTATTTTTAACTGAAATACACACAATGACAAATGTATACGCTATGTGATTCAATTAACATACTGAAATGTAATACACAATATGTAAATATTAGCTTCACACAAATATACAGTACTATCATCAAACAAATACTTCTGAGTGTTGAAACTATTTCGATGGTGGAAATACACGACTGGAAGCCATTTTAAGTCCTCAAAACATCCATTGAAACAGTGCACAATTTTTTTTTTCAATAAACATCTTAGTATCAAATGTAACCACTTTCCACCTTAATATTGAGTTACATAAACAAGTTTAACAGTTTACTTACAGACTTGTAAGAGCTAACACAACTTGTCTACTTCTCAATTGTCTCATGAACTGGACTAACATCGTCAACCCGGAAGTGCCCAAACTATTGACGCGTAGTAATTTAATATCGCCACAAGGTGTCAGTAAGAGTCTACAATCAAATGGGCATAACATTACATAACAGGGCATTTCCTGTATGTAGGAAGGGATTCATTCCCAGGGATTCGAATAAAGAACCAACTCTTTTTCTTTACTATAGTGGCCTCGATAACGGGAACCGGTTCTCAAAAAGGGATTCAAGTCCATGGAATCGGTTCTTTTCTTATCGAACAACCGGGAGAACCGATTTCGAACATCATCCCTATCGGTGATTCTGTATGGTATCCATCCTTCGTTAAAACCAATATATTTTTCCAAAAACAAAATCTGGTTTAGTGTTCCTTAGGATGACATTTTCATACAGCATGATTATAAAACATTATTACCTTAAAGTATGATTCACATTCAGAATGTTCCATCCTTCTATATATGCTAGTTGGAGTTGCAGACAACTTCATTACTGCTAAATAGCAGTTTTCAGTAATGTCACAGAAGATGCAGGATTTGCTTGAACATTTAAGTGGTGAAACTTCCTATAAGAGGACAGCTGTAGTGCTGTATTCTGACCATCATGTCATTTAATTTGAACTTTTTTTCTTTCTTTTTTTTCCTTTTTTTAAATGGTCCTCAGTAGTCATAATTCACACATTTGTGTGAATTATGCAAAATTATTCAAATTTGGTCCCCACACTGCAAAAACTGAAATCTAAGTAAGATTAAATATCTCAAATAAGGGTGATATTTGCTTATTTTCTGTCTGATAAGATAATTCTTCTCACTAAGCAGATTTTATGTTAGAGTGTTTTACTTGTTTTAAGGGTTTTGCTCCTAAATGAGCTCAGTAAGATATTACAGCTTGTTGCTGAGATTTGATGAGCTATATTGAGTAAAACATGCTTGAAACTAGAATATCAACTGTTGCAAAGCTGTGTCATCAACACTCACAAGTAAAAAACTACTTTTTTAAAGTAATATTTTCTTATTTCAAGCATGAAAAAAAAACATGACTTTGACACAATTGTGTCTCATAATTAAAACAGATGACAGCCAAATGGACTTTGCTGTTTTATTTTCAATGAAACAATAGAAAATACATACTCATATAGTAGTGCACTTGTTATTAGTGAGAATATACTTATTTTAAGGTATTTTTGGGTTCATTGAGGTTAGCTAATTTTACTTGTTTTGGAAAGTCTTGACAAGCCAAATTTTCTTGTTTAAATGGCAGATAATTTTGCTTAGTTCAAATAAAATACCCCTCATTTTTGTATTTTTTTCCTTGTTTTCGAACACTGACTTTTTGCAGTGCATGAACCATATTAACTCTTTTTCCCCAGGGTCCCCAGTAAGAATGATCAGCACATTACTTCATCAATCCAGAGATTTAAAGACGTGTATGAGCTAAGTGCACTGCAAAAAGTCAGTGTTCAAAAACCAAGAAAAAAAAAGACAAAAATTAGGGGTATTTTATTTAAACTAAGCAAAATTATCTGCCAATAGAACAAGAAAATTTGGCTTGTCAAGACTTTCCAAAACAAGTCAAATTTTCTAACCTCAATGAACCCAAAAATACCTTAAAATAAGTATATTCTCACTAATAACAAGTGCACTTTTCTTGGTAGAAAAAAAAGAGACCTTTTTGCTCAATATGTTGAAAAATATTCTTAAATTAAGTAAATGCTAGTGCCATTATCTTGACGTAATGATATGCGCTCGGCGTCATGATTTTTTTTTTTCATGCTTGAAGTAAGAAATGATTACTTTAAAAAAGTAGTTTTATACTTGTGAGTGTTGATGACACAGCTTTGCAACAGTTGATATTCTAGTTTCAAGCATGTTTCACTCAATATAGCTCATCAAATCTCAGCAACAAGCTGTAATATCTTACTGAGATCATTTAGGACCAAAACCCTTAAAATAAGTAAAACACTCTAACAAAATCTACAGAAAATAAGCAAATATCACCCTTATTTGAGATATTTAATCTTACTTAGATTTCAGTTTTTGCAGTGTTGGCAGTGGTCATTTTACCTAATTTCTTTTATGCCTCCACAACCTGTAGAAAGGATGGTTCCCACAAGTGATGATCAAAAACTTGGTCCCAATTCCAAATGATAACATGTGTGTGTGTGTGTGTGTGTGTGTGTGTGTGTGTGTGCAGTCCCTTGAAGCTGTTGAACAGACACAACGAGGTGTGGTACGTGGCCGAGGGGGCGCCGGTCTGCACCGACCCCCAGGAGCCGACCCCTGCCCACACCCCGAGGACGCCCCCCAGCTCACCCGCCGACCTCCCGTCGGACCCCCTCCCTCACTCGCTCTCAGATTCCCCCTCCCCCACCAACCTGTCATCGTCCAACGCCTCGGACACGCCCACTCTCCCGCCGTCTGACGCTCCTCCCAGTCCGTCCTCCGCCCGTTCCTCGGCCCGGCCTACTACGTCCCTCGCTCCGGCTCAGGTTCCGGTGGACCAGGACCCGGCCGCCAACGCCACCGGGCTCGACTCCGCGGTGCCGGTGCCGGTGCTGGAGCCTCAAGGGAACACCACGCTTTGGAACGGCACAGCGGACACACAAGCAGGAAGTGGCGCCAAGCAACAACAAGAAGAAGATGGCGTCTAAGGAGAGGAGAACGTTACTATTGCTCCAATGTCCACCATGTTTAGCTCCGTGTTCTTTATAGCTGCAAAGCCACAGCTTCTATATGTCAAGTTTGCATCATAGAAACACGTCAATGTTGCAAAGTTAGATCAAAGCTAATATTAAAGGCAGGAAACGGTTGTGTATTATGAAACCCTTCAAGCTTCTGGTCCCTTTTTAGCTGATATAACGTGATCCAAGGATGCAGCCGCTTGAATAGTTTCCTAAACTGGAACAGAAATCCACTCAATGAACTTTCTCTCCATATTTTACCACAAGCGTACAAAATGTTCAGCAAACTCCTGCAGTCAATGTCATCGTCAACTAATAGAACGTATTTGTGTCAATAAAAGCTACTTTGTGTGTTCAGAGGACGGTGAAATAAAAAAGTCACAAACTCTTACTTACTTGGTCCTTTTTTATTTTTTGTTTACCGCATTTGAACGCCGCAAAAAAAAGGAGCTGTCAAAATAGCAAATACAAAGTCTGGAATTTGGGGAAAATATAGTCAAAACGGGTGGAACTAACAAACTGCGTTGACAGATAATTTTACTTGATAACACAGCCTAAATTAGATGTATATATCTAGGAATCAGCAGGATTTTTAAGATAGAAATAAGTATTTTATTTTGAAAACAAGCATTATTCGACTTGTAATTCTTAAATTAAGCATCCTGGGGATGTTGCAGAATCTTTAGACAAGATATTGTATGATTTTTTTTAGTCATTTTCTCAATTTTAACATTTTTAAAACTAGAATAGAAAATTGTAATTATTCATACTGAAATTAAGATTAGTCAATAACTTAAAAAAAAACATAAATAGCTCTTGAAATTGACACTCTTTTGCAGCAAATTCCTTAAAACAGTAGTTATTTTTTCAATTTTAACATTTTTAAACTAGAATAGGAAAATACAATTATTCATACTGAAATTAAGATTGGTCAATAACTAAAAAATATGTAAATAGCTCTTAAACTTAAACTATTTTGCAGCAAATTCCTAAAAATAGGAGTTATTTTTTCAATTGTAACATTTTTAAACTAGAATAGAAAAATAAAATGATTCATACTGAAATTAAGATTAGTCAATAACTTAAAAAAAATAAGTAAATAGCTCTTAAAACTGACAAACTATTTTGCGGCAAATTCCTAAAAATAGGAGTTATTTTTTAAAATTTTAACATTATTAAACTAGAATAGAAAAATAGAATTATTCATACTGAAATAAAGATTAGTCAATGACTAATAAATAAATAAATAGCTCCTAAAACAGAAATATTTTGCAGCTAATTCCTAAAAATAGGAGTTGTTTTTATAATGTTAACATTTTTAAAACTAGAATAGAAAAATACAATTATTCATACTGAAATTAAGATTAGTCAATAACTAAAAAAAAAAAGTAAATAGCTCTTAAAACTGACAAACTATTTTGTAGCAAATTCCTAAAAAGAGAAGTTATTTTTTTAAATTTTAACATTTTTAAACTAGAATAGAAAAATAAAATTATTCATACTGAAATAAAGATTAGTCTATGACTAAAAAATAAGTAAATAGCTCTTAAAACAGAAACTATTTTGCAGCTAATTCCTGAAAACAGGATGTGTTTTTATAATGTTAACATTTTTAAAACTAGAATAGAAAAATACAATTATTCATACTGGAATTAAGATTAGTCAATAACTAAAAAAATAAGTACATAGCTCTTAAAACTGACAAACTATTTTGCAGCAAATTCCTAAAAAGAGAAGTTATTTTTTACTTATTTTAACATTTTTAAACTAGAATAGAAAAATGTAATTATTCATACTGAAATAAAGATTAGTCAATAACTAATAAATAAGTACATCGCTCTTAAACCTGACAAACTATTTTGCAGCAAATTCCTAAAAACAGGAGTTATTTTTTCAATTTTAACATTTTTAAACTAGAATAGAAAAATAAAATGATTCATACTGAATTTAAGATTAGTCAATAACTAAAAAAAAAAAAAAGTAAATAGCTCTTAAACCTGACAAACTATTTTGCAGCAAATTCCTAAAAACAGGAGTTATTTTTTCAATTTTAACATTTTTAAACTAGAATAGAAAAATAAAATGATTCATACTGAATTTAAGATTAGTCAATAACTAAAAAAAAAAAAAAGTAAATAACTCTTAAAACTGACAAACTATTTTGCAGCAAATTCCTAAAAAGAGAAGTTATTTTTTTAAATTTAACATTTTTAAACTAGAATAGAAAAATGTAATTATTCATACTGAAATTAAGATTAGTTAATAACTAAAAAATAAGTAAATAACTCTTAAAACAGAAACAATTTTTCAGCTAATTCCTAAAAACAGGAGTTATTTTTTAAATGTTAACATTTTTAAATTAGAATAGAAAAATTAAATTATTCATGCTGAAATTAAGATTAGTCAATAACTAAAAAATAAGTAAATAGCTCTTAAAACAGACAAACTATTTTGCAACAAATTCCTAAAAACAGGAGTTATTTTTTTAAATTTTAACATTTTTGAACTAGAATAGAAAAATAAAATGATTCATACTGAATTTAAGATTAGTCAATAACTAAAAAAAAAAAAAAGTAAATAACTCTTAAAACTGACAAACTATTTTGCAGCAAATTCCTAAAAAGAGAAGTTATTTTTTTAAATTTTAACATTTTTAAACTAGAATAGAAAAATGTAAATATTCATACTGAAATTAAGATGAGTTAATAACTAAAAAATAAGTAAATAACTCTTAAACTTAAACTATTTTGCAGCAAATTCCTAAAAATAGGAGTTATTTTTTCAATTGTAACATTTTTAAACTAGAATAGAAAAATAAAATGATTCATACTGAAATTAAGATTAGTCAATAACTTTAAAAAAAAAAGTAAATAGCTCTTAAAACTGACAAACTATTTTGCGGCAAATTCCTAAAAATAGGAGTTATTTTTTTAAATTTTAACATTATTAAACTAGAATAGAAAAATAGAATTATTCATACTGAAATAAAGATTAGTCAATGACTAATAAATAAATAAATAGCTCCTAAAACAGAAATATTTTGCAGCTAATTCCTAAAAATAGGAGTTGTTTTTATAATGTTAACATTTTTAAAACTAGAATAGAAAAATACAATTATTCATACTGAAATTAAGATTAGTCAATAACTTAAAAAAAAAAAAAAAAAGTAAATAGCTCTTAAAACTGACAAACTATTTTGTAGCAAATTCCAAAAAAGAGAAGTTATTTTTTTAAATTTTAACATTTTTAAACTAGAATAGAAAAATAAAATTATTCATACTGAAATAAAGATTAGTCTATGACTAAAAAATAAGTAAATAGCTCTTAAAACAGAAACTATTTTGCAGATAATTCCTAAAAACAGGATGTGTTTTTATAATGTTAACATTTTTAAAACTAGAATAGAAAAATACAATTATTCATACTGGAATTAAGATTAGTCAATAACTAAAAAATAAGTACATAGCTCTTAAAACTGACAAACTATTTTGCAGCAAATTCCTAAAAAGAGAAGTTATTTTTTACTTATTTTAACATTTTTAAACTAGAATAGAAAAATGTAATTATTCATACTGAAATAAAGATTAGTCAATAACTAATAAATAAGTACATCGCTCTTAAACCTGACAAACTATTTTGCAGCAAATTCCTAAAAACAGGAGTTATTTTTTCAATTTTAACATTTTTAAACTAGAATAGAAAAATAAAATGATTCATACTGAATTTAATATTAGTCAATAACTAAAAAAAAAAAAAAAGTAAATAACTCTTAAAACTGACAAACTATTTTGCAGCAAATTCCTAAAAAGAGAAGTTATTTTTTTAAATTTAACATTTTTAAACTAGAATAGAAAAATGTAATTATTCATACTGAAATTAAGATTAGTTAATAACTAAAAAATAAGTAAATAACTCTTAAAACAGAAACAATTTTGCAGCTAATTCCTAAAAACAGGAGTTATTTTTTAAATGTTAACATTTTTAAATTAGAATAGAAAAATTAAATTATTCATGCTGAAATTAAGATTAGTCAATAACTAAAAAATAAGTAAATAGCTCTTAAAACAGACAAACTATTTTGCAACAAATTCCTAAAAACAGGAGTTATTTTTTTAAATTTTAACATTTTTAAACTAGAATAGAAAAATAAAATGATTCATACTGAATTTAAGATTAGTCAATAACTAAAAAAAAAAAGTAAATAACTCTTAAAACTGACAAACTATTTTGCAGCAAATTCCTAAAAAGAGAAGTTATTTTTTTAAATTTTAACATTTTTAAACTAGAATAGAAAAATGTAATTATTCATACTGAAATTAAGATTAGTTAATAACTAAAAAATAAGTAAATAACTCTTAAAACAGAAACAATTTTGCAGCTAATTCCTAAAAACAGGAGTTATTTTTTAAATGTTAACATTTTTAAATTAGAATAGAAAAATTAAATTATTCATACTGAAATTAAGATTAGTCAATAACTAAAAAATAAGTAAATAGCTCTTAAAACAGACAAACTATTTTGCAACAAATTCCTAAAAAGAGAAGTTATTTTTTAAAATTTTAAGGGACCACGAAAAAATGGCATAATTGGCTTTATTTTAACAAAAAATCTTAGGGTACATTAAACATGTGTTTCTTATTGCAGTTAAGTCCTTAAATAAAATAGTGAACATACTAGACAACTTGTCTTTTGGTAGTAAGTAAACAAACAAAGGCTTCTATTTAGTCTGCTGACATATGCAGTAACATATTGTGTCATTTATACACCTATTATTTTGTCAACATTATTAAGAACAAGTGGTAGAAAATGAATTATTAATCTGCTTGTTCATTTACTGTTAATATCTGCTTACTTTCTCTTTCTTAAGGCCCACACTGCAAAAACTGAAATCTAAGTAAGATGAAATATGTCAAACAAGGGTGATATTTGTTTATTTCTTGTCTGATAAGATAATTCTTCTCACTAAGCAGATTTTATGTTAGAGTGTTTTACTTGTTTTAAGGGTTTTGGTCCTAAATGATCTCAGTAAGATATTACAGCTTGTTGCTGAGATTTGATGAGCTATATTGAGTAAAACATGCTTGAAACTAGAATATCAACTGTTGCAAAGCTGTCATCAACACTCACAAGTATAAAACTACTTTTTTAAAGTAATAATTTCTTATATCAAGCATGTAAAAAAACAAGACATGACTTTGACACAATTGTGTCTCATAATTAAAACAGATGACAGCCAAATGGACTTTGCTGTTTTATTTCCAATGAAACAATAGAAAATACGTACTCATATAGTAGTACAGTTATTAGTGAGAATATACTTATACTTGACAAGCCAAATTTTCTTGTTCTATTGGCAGATAATATTGCTTAGTTCAAATAAAATACCCCTAATTTTAGTATTTTTTTCCCTTGTTTTTGAACACTGACTTTTTGCAGTGCAAGCTGTTTGTTTACATGCGTTTTTTTTATTTTATTTCTCTTTGCTATTTGGGCTTATTGGACCCTAATTAGAATAAAAACTAAGAATCATCTTTTGATATGATGTACTTAGTCCATAAGTACACAAACGTGTACGTCATGTTTAGTGACATGCTAATTCTTATTTTTAAACTTTTTTTTTTCCCCAAATCCTTTGTATGTTATACTCCTCTAACACCACCAGATGGCAGTATAAGTGTCCACATAAGCGGCCATAAGACCCCAATTCAGTAGTGTACACAATTTTGGAAAAATAAGAGCTAAAAGGTGCTGTCCACGCATGTGGCCACTAAGCCTTACATGTTCTATCTACATTTCTGTTAAAATGTAATAATCACTTATTCTTCTGTTGTTTGGATGCTTTACAGTAGTTTTGGATGATACCACAAATTTGGGTATCAATCTAATACCAAGTAGTTACAGGATCATACATTGGTCATATTCAAAGTCCTCATGCGTCCAGGGATATATTTCCTGAGTTTATAAACATTATATACATTTAAAAAAAAAACAAAAGAAGATGTTATGGTGCCAAAAAATATCGACGTAATCATAGTAGTATCGACTAGATCAGTGGTTC
The DNA here is from genome assembly GCF_033978685.3 of Nerophis lumbriciformis. NCBI lineage: Eukaryota > Metazoa > Chordata > Actinopteri > Syngnathiformes > Syngnathidae > Nerophis > Nerophis lumbriciformis. The sequence goes on from NC_084574.2 coordinate 12,162,229, forward strand.
TTAACCTTGTTGGAGGTAGCGAACCCCACCAGTTTCATATGCGCATTCACCGAACCCTTCTTTAGTGAAAAATAAAATGTTTTTTTTCTAATTCAAGACAAAGTTATATGTTTTTGGTAACACTTTAGTATGGGGAACATATTCTAAGTAACAAAGACTTAATTTAGAGTAATTTGGACACGAGGAAAACATATTCTAAGTAACAAAGACTTAATTTAGAGTTATTTGGTTAGGGACCCCGACTTAAACAAGTTGAAAAAACTTATTCGGGGGTTACCATTTAGTGGTCAATTGTACGGAATATGTACTGTATTGTGCAATCTACTAATAAAAGTTTCAATCAATCAATCAATCAAAAACCTCTTTCTGAGGGCGTTTCAGTGTTATAGCTTCACCTTTATCTTTACTTTTTAAGCCAAAATGCGTCTGTTCTCCCTTTTCTGTCTCCACACTGTGTCTGCTTGTAAGTACTCTGTGATTGTGTGCCGCCGAACATGCTCCTCTGACCGTAAACCCGCAGGGGGGTGCAGGACCAGTACGTTTCAGAGACGGTATCGTACCGAAAATGATTTATTAGTATCGCGGTACTATACTAATACCGGTATACCGTACATCCCTACTTACCATAATTCTTGTTTGCCAATAAAATGTTCAACTTGATCATAGATGTTTCCACACATGAATTTCGGTTTCTAAAGCACCATCTTTATTCACCTGCACTCCTAAATAGAGCACGATGATAGACGGCCCCAAGTTAGTAACCTTCATGTTTCTAGTGTCCTGTAAAAAAAAAAAAAAAAAAAAAAATCTGCTTCATTTGCAAGTTGGGGTCATTTCGCAACCGGGAAAGAACATGTTGAATCTCACGTTAACGTAAATGACCATCCAACAACCACCTGCATCATTATGACACATCATTCATGATAGGATGCTGGACAAAATAAAAACAGTAGCAATCATGTATAAAAGTGACGTGCGGGTGTAATTATCTCCTTAACAGACATTTTGACTAAAGCGTTTTACTGTATAGCAAATGCAAAAAGATGTTTTCATGCACATCAATGACAACCTTATTTATTACAATTCTTGCTCTGACTTACAGTGCATCCGGAAAGTATTCAAAGCACTTCTCTTTCCCCACATGTTGTTATGTTACAGCCTTATTCCAAAATGGAAGAACATTCAATCAATTCTACACACAGTACACTGCAAAAACTGAAATTAAGTAAGATTAAATATCTCAAATAAGGGTGATATTTGCTTATTTTCTGTCTGATAAGATAATTCTTCTCACTAAGCAGATTTTATGTTAGAGTGTTTTACTTGTTTTAAGGGTTTTGGTCCTAAATGATCTCAGTAAGATATTACAGCTTGTTGCTGAGATTTTATGAGCTATATTGAGTAAAACATGCTTGAAACTAGAATATCAACTGTTGCAAAGCTGTGTCATCAACACTCACAAGTATAAAACTACTTTTTTAAAGTAATAATTTCTTATTTCAAGCATGAAAAAAAAAAAATCATGATTTTGACACAATTGTGTCTCATAATTAAAACTGATGACAGCCAAATGGACTTTGCTGTTTTATTTTCAATGAAACAATAGAACATACGTACTCATATAGTAGTACAGTTGGCACAGTACAGTAAACTGACAGTTAATATTTAAACATTTGACATTTCAAACAATTTTGAACAGATAAATTCCTTAAAATTACAATTTAAAATTTTTTGGCCGGGGCTGTATATATACGCACTAATTGACTGAAAGAGCACGCACTTGGTGCGATGATGTCATGTTATCCATGGAAAAATGCATCTTTAGACAATATGATTTGCCTGAGCGGTTAGTAGACCCCGAGAGTAACAAGCGGTTGCCTTGTTGTCTTTCCATTAACAACAATAAATTGGTTTTTAGTATAAGTTTGCTGGTTTCAAGAAATGTAATGCCGAGCGCATGCCATTATGTCAAGATAATGGCACTAGCATTTACTTCACTTAAGAATATTTTTCAACATATTGAGCAAAAAGGTCTAATTTTTTTCTACCAAGAAAAGTGCACTTGTTATTAGTGAGAATATACTTATTTTAAGGTATTTTTGGGTTCATTGAGGTTAGCTAATTTTACTTGTTTTGGAAAGTCTTGACAAGCCGAATTTTCTTGTTCTATTGGCAGATAATTTTGCTTAGTTCAAATAAAATACCCCTAATTTTATTTTTATTTTTTCTTGTTTTTGAACAATGACTTTTTGCAGTGTAACAGGAAACCATGCCAATACCATCCCTACAGCATCATGGCGTGGGGGTGCCACTCTAACATAATTTCTGTTCAAAATTGTTTGAAATGTCACATGTTAAATGTTATATACTACGCCACCTATATGAGTATGTGTTTTCTATTGTTTCATTGAAAATAAAACAGCAAAGTCATCTGTTTTAATTATGAGACACAATTGTGTCAAAGTAATGATTTTTTTTTTTTCATGCTTGAAATAAGAAATTATAACTTTAAAAAAGTAGTTTTATACTTGTGAGTGTTGATGACACAGCTTTGCAACAGTTGATATTCTAGTTTCAAGCATGTTTTACTCAATATAGCTCATCAAATCTCAGCAACAAGCTGTAATATCTTACTAAGATCATTTAGGACCAAAACCCTTAAAACAAGTAAAACACTCTAACATAAAATCTGCTTAGTGAGAAGAATGATCTTATCAGACAGAAAATAAGCAAATATCACCCTTATTTGAGATATTTAATCTTACTTAGATTTCAGTTTTTGCAGTGTAGAATTTTGAGGACAAACATGAATTTCTTCTATTTTGGAATAAGGCTGTAACATAACAAAATGTGGAAAAAGTGAAGCGCTGTGAATACTGATTTCTGAAGGTTTTAAGGACTTAGGAAGAACCAGTGAGATCAACAGAGTTCCAGACGGGCGCACTCATCTCCTTGAGTTTAAAAAAAAACTACCTCAAGGTTTGAAGATCAGTCAAGGAACGTCAACATCCATCCATCGGACCTTTGATCATCATTTTTCTCCGTCATCTGGGGTCCAGTTCAAAATACCTCCACTGTCAGGCACCGTGTAAAATCAATAAGACTCTCGATCTGTGCACCCACCTCGAGTGGGACGTCCTCTGAAATCAACGAGAGTTCTTTCTCTGACAATCTAAGGTTCTAGGTCAAACCTCACCTTGTAGATTCCGTCACTTGGACACGAGCGCCTTCTTGGTGAGGCTCGCCCTCCTGCTTCCGCCGCTTCCGCCGCCTCCGCCCGCCGCGCCTCCCCCGTGCCACAGATGGCCGGGGATGGTGAAGGCGTCCACACTCATGCCCATGGTCTTAGAGGGGATGGAGCTGAACTGCTTCCTGTCCGAGCTGTACTTGTACATGGACTCCACCTGGGCGCCGCTTATTGTCTTGGGCCCCACGCCGGCCAATCGCAGGAGCTCCTGGGAGTCAGGGTTGGCGGTGTAGACGCCTCGGAACTGGCAGCTGGAGTCGCGGAAGAGGATAAGGAAGTGGTTGGCGGGGCTCTTCTCCATCTCCTGTGGTTGGAGGAGGAAGAAGTGAAATATGACATTAGTGGCGCCCCCTATGGGTTGCGGTCAAAATGCTTCGGAAGACATGCTATCCCAGGGGTCAGCAACCTTTACCAGTCAAAGAGCCACTTTGACCAGTTTCACAAATTAAAGTAAACAATAGGAGCCACAAAAATCTTTTGAAATTTAACATGAAATAACACTGTTTACAAAGTTTTTTTTTGCTTTGTGCTATGTATTAACCAAGGGCCTCAGACACGCGGCCCACACCTTAATATGAAAATTTTAAGGTGTGGGCTTCATGGGATTCTGGGTATTTGTCCTCTTGTGTTTATGTTGTGTTAAGGTGCAGATGCTCTCCCGAAATGTGTTTGTCATTCTTGTTTGGTTTTGGTTCAAAGTGTGGCGCATTATTAGTAAGAGTGTTAAAGTTGTTTTATATGGCCACCGTCGGTGTAACCTGTGTGGCTGTTGACCAAGTATGCCTTGCTGTCACTTACGTGTGCTAGCAGAAAATGCATATAACAAAAGGCTGGGCTGGCACGCTGATAATGCAGATTGTAGAAGGTTCTAAATGCTGTACCGTCAATTAATTACGGGAGGTTTCTGCGAGAGGCACTGAAATCCGGAAGTCTCCCGGGAAAATCAGGGGGCCGGCAAGTATGCAGCTGAGCCGCATCAGAGTGATCAAAGAGCCGCATGCGGCTCCGGAGCCGCGGTTGCCGACCCCTGTGCTATCCTAATTGTGTGAATGCTCCAAAGCATGCACACATACTGTATAGTTTTCTACACCAAAATGCATCTACTTATTCAACTTCTTCACTGCAAAAAGTCAGTGTTCAAAAACAAGAAAACAAAAATACAAAAATTAGGGGTATTATACTTGAACTAAGCAAAATTATCTGCCAATAGAACAAGAAAATTTGGCTTGCCAAGACTTTCCAAAACAAGTAAAATTAGCTAACCTCAATGAACCCAAAAATACCTTAAAATAAGTATATTCACACTAATAACAACTGTACTACTATATGAGTACATATTTTCTATTGTTTCATTGAAAATAAAACAGCAAAGTCCATTTGGCTGTCATCTGTTTTAATATGAGACACAATTGTGTCAAAGTCATGATTTTTCTTTACATGCTTGAAATAAGAAATGATTACTTTAAAAAAGTAGTTTTATACTTGTGAGTGTTGATGACACAGTTTTGCAACAGTTGATATTCTAGTTTCAAGCATGTTTTACTCAATATAGGTCATCAAATCTCAGCAACAAGCTGTAATATCTTACTGAGATCATTTAGGACCAACAACCCTTAACACAAGTAAAACACTAACATAAAATCTTATGTATGGCCGCGCAAGTCCCGGGATGCCCAAAATGTCCATAACACACCCAGCCGAGTCCCACGGGGAGGGGGGGGATAAAAGTAGGAACAGTCGGCAAAAGTCCCAAAAATGTTAAAAATTTTAAAAATGTTAAAAATTCCTACCCAGGTTCAAGTCCTGCCGCCGGCCATGATGCCCAAAATGTCCAAAACGTGCCCAGCAAACTCCCACGTGAAGGCAGGGAGAAAAGTGAGAAAAGTTGGTAAAATGTTCAAAAATCACACCCGGGTTCGAGTGCCACAAGTCTTAAGACTTGTGGCACTCAATGTGGGACTCGAACTTGGGTAGGTATTTTGAAAATTTTTGGGACTTTTCCAACTTTTATCGCCCCTCCCCGTGGGACTCGGCTGGTTGTGTTATGGACAAGTTCCGCGCGGCCGGCGGTGGGACTTGTGGGACTCGAACCTGGGTAGGTATTTTGAAAATTTTTGGAGACTTTTGACGATTTTTCTCACTTTTCTCCCCCACTTCCCGTGGGACTTTGCTGGATGCGTTTTGGACATTTTTTGCATCCCGGGACTTGTGCGGCCGGCGGCGGGACTCGTGGGACTGGAACCCGGGGAGGTATTTTGGACAAAATTGGGACTTTTGACCAATTTGGCCGCCTTTTCCCCTCTTCTTCCCCGCCTTCCTGTGCACCATTGCTGGGTGTGTTTTGGACATTTGGACAAAAATAGTTTCAAGCATGTTTTACTCAATATAGCTCATCAAATCTCAGCAACAAGCTGTAATATCTTACTGAGATCATTTAGGACCAAAACAATTAAAACAAGTAAAACACTAACATAAAATCTGCTTAGTGAGAAGAATTATCTTATCAGACAGAAAATAAGCAAATATCACCCTTATTTGAGATATTTAATCTTACTTAGATTTCAGTTTTTGCAGTGTTCTTCTTCTTTTGGCACGCTCTACCTTCCACATTTTTCACCCGATTCAAACCGTTCCAACTTTAAACTGTTCAGTTTATTCGGGAATCGCGGGCTTTCCCTTGACAAATTCCAAAAATTACCAGATTTCCCAGAATTCCCGGTTTTCCAGGACATCTTTCCCATTTAAGATGCATTGGCCATTTTTCAAACTTCCACCATTTCCACATTTTTCAACCTATTCAAACCATTCCACCTTCAACACATCCCACCATCCTGGAAATTCAAGCTACATTATTTCCAAGTTCCAAAAAATTCCAGGAAAACAGAACAATTTATGTGTTCTTGTCTGACATAAGGATTAGGACTGATACGCAACATTCCAAGAATAAAGCACATTTCCCTTTTAAAGTGCAGACCAAATTCCATCTACAACTACTGAAAGATGAATGTTATAATCAGACAGCTGGTGTGTAATATGCACAATACCTACAATACAAACACTTTGTAGGGCCCAATATAACACTTTCAGCTTCATGGAAAAAGCTACTTCCTAGTTAGACAACATACCACAGTCTACACAGCACTGCCATCTAATGTCTTGGAAGTGCCACAGCATTGCAAATGAGTTGAGTTGAGTTGAGTTGAGTTTGAGTTTATTTCGAACATGCATTCATACAACATGATACATCACAATCTCCAGTCTCTCTTTTCAACATGTTCGAAAAGGAGTAGGAAGAAGCAGAGCTTATTTAATCCTACCCCTTTTCTTTTACATAACAGTTGCTAAAACTTTTGTTCACTTCCTGTTCTCAATTTATTCACAATATACTCCATAAGTAATCACAATAAAAATAAGTAAATAAATAATAATTGGTGAAGTAAGTTACATTTCATATGTTGAGATAAGTACGATTATTTTGTGAGTGAAAGAATGAAAGAATGGATGAGTTAAATAAATTCAGAATGTTTATCATGGTTCTTCTTCTTTATACTTTGTAAACACTTTAAGTTTGAAGAGTTTCTTGAAGTGGATCATATTAGTACATTGTTTGATTGCTTTGCTTAATCCATTCCATAATTTAATTCCACGTACTGATATACTGAAGGTCTTAAGTGTTGTACGTGCATACAAAAGTTTTAAATTACATTTCTCTCTAAGATTATATTTCTCCTCTTTTTTTGAGAAGAATTGTTGTATATTCTTGGGTAGCAGGTTATAGTTTGCTTTGTGTATAATTTTAGCTGTTTGCAAATTCAGTAGTGATAAGTGTGACCAGTAGATGGTAGTCACACATAAGAGATATGTGCAGACTGCAATATGACGCTAGTAAACAACACCTAAAATTTAAATGTTCGACTCAAAATTTAATAAGAAAAGATTATATAATAACAACCGGGCAGCGCAGTTATCATAATCAGCTTATTTTTAAATGTTACATTGAAAAGTAAAACATTCAACATGTTTTATATGTGTGTTAACATTTATTAACACACACAAAAGTACCGAAAATGTATACCGGCATCGATTCCCAGGTACCGGAAATTGGGTTAAAAAGTAAACCATAGCCATCCCTATTGGTGGGGTCAAACTTTAATAATAGCGCCACCATGTGGTGTATTTGTCAGAAAATTAACAGCACAAGCAACACAGTAGGGGTGCATGTTTTGACAAACTTCACCCTTTTATGTGCAGTGATCAGGAGTAGAAGAGTAACACCACTTGTGTACATCACCGTGTATGTGGTGTGGTGGTTTGGCCTTGATACAATGAGTCATTACTTTCACCTCCACTATCTTGTTCTTTTGGCCCTCGTTGACTTTCCCAGCCAGGCAGCAGCGAGACAAAGCGTTGTGAATGATGAACTTGTTGGACTTGAAGCTTGGTTCTTTGAAGAGCTTTGGACCTGATCCAGAAAACACAAACATCAAAGCTTGTTGTTGTTTTTGAATCGCTTGAAACCCATGCGTACTTCTGAAGCTGTGCTAGCAGACTACGTACCGGTGTATTCCGGAGCAGGCGAGGTTCCATTGGAACCGGTTTCCCAGTCTCCATTTTGCTTGGCCAGCCGACTCGGTGTCACACATCCAGAAGGCGAAGCGGGTCGGCTGCCAGATGACATGACCCAGTCAGGTTGACGGCTTCAAACATGTACAGTACTATGCTTGTCACCATGCCAGAGTTGCAGTAGTCATTACCAATACCTTTGAATTTCCACAATTAAGTTTCAATACTTATTCACTAAGGGCCAAAGTGCTAAAGCCGCGAATGAAGGCAGGTTCATTACTAATTATAATTATATAATTATTATTATAATCATTACTAAAACCTACTCAGTGGCCTTGTGGTTAGAGTGTCCGCCCTGAGATGGGTAGGTCGTGATTTCAAACCCCGGCCGAGTCAGGCTCGATGCTCACACCGATAATTGACGTGGTTCAGCGAGGAAATAGTTTTGTACAGTATTTGGTACTAACTATACTGAAAAAAGCTGGTATCTCATGCATTTTCTGCAGAGGTGGGTAGTAACGCGCTACATTTACTCCGTTGCATCTACTTGAGTACCTTTTGGGATAAATTGTACTTCTAAGAGTAGTTTTAATGCAACATACTTTTACTTTTACTTGAGTATATTTATAGAGAAGAAACGCTACTTTTACTCCGCTCCATTTATCTACATTCAGCTCGCTACTCCCTTATCGATCTGTTAATGCACGCTTTGTTTGTTTTGGTTTGTCAGACAGACCTTCAAAGTAGGATCTATCGCATGCCTGCGTTTCACCAATCAAATGCAGTCACTGGTGACGTTTGACTCCGTTTCACCAATCAAACAGAGCCAGGCAGTCACATGATTAACTGCACATAAAGTTTCAGCGGCAAACAACAACAATGGCAGAGACAACAACGAATGCAAACACCCCTGGCCTCACATAAAATCGATGATCACGCTTCAGACAACCAAAAAAACAGTTATGTAATGCATTGTAATATGTGTCTCCCCAAACAAGTGGACATTTCAGCTTACATGAACTCAACGTCAAATTTGAGGAAGCACATGGCAGGCAGTAAGTAACGTTAGTAGGCTGATGTTAGTTTCCCTGCTATGAGTCACTGTCAAATGTACATCGTGTGGGGATATTTATTAACGCACTGCAGCCTCATAGACAGAGACACACACACACACACGCACAGTCACACACACACACGCATGCATACAAACACCAATCAGAAGTGCACAGTGTGTTCTCAGGTGCAGCCCACACCTATCAGAGTTTCTGGTTTGCGTAAAGGCTAACTTGTTATTTTCCTTTGTAATCTCTGCCTACTGAGCCTACGGTGCTGTTAAGTTATTGTGGCTCAATTTGCCTTAATTTTTATTTTATTTTAATGTATTATTATTTAATATATTATTGTTTTAGTTGCTTAAGAGATATTCCTGGCTCTGAATTTGTTCATTGCTATTTTTATGTTTTTGTGCATTATTTGTTGCCGTCATCATTAAACGAACAGGTTACTCATCAGTTACTCAGTACTTGAGTAGTTTTTTCACAACATACTTTTTACTTTTACTCAAGTAAATATTTGGGTGACTACTCCTTACTTTTACTTGAGTAATACAACTCTAAAGTAACAGTACTCTTACTTGAGTACAATTTCTGGCTACTCTACCCACCTCTGATTTTCTGTGTGTCAGTATCTAAGTATCAATATTTTTGACAACCTTATACAGTACCATGGTATTACTAAACTACGTCCTGTTTCATGGAGGATGTTAAAACATGCAGATCGAATGAGCACCTGTGGACTTTCTTATCACCGCCATTGCTTTCATCGGCAGCTGCCAGGTTGAGTGACGAGTGAGACTTGGTCATCTTGGAGGCTGTAAGAACACAAGGTCATGGTCATAAATTTTTTTGCATTTATCTAACTTGAAGACTTTTTTTTTTACAATTTGCTCTCTTGGCGGGGCTCAGAGACAACTGTTTCTCCTCCCTGGTCACACTGCGAGGACGCGCTCGTGTCTTCCTCACAGGCGATCGACCTTGGCTTGTGGATTTCTGCTGCAGCACCTTGTCCAGGTTGTCCATGATCCTTAGCTGTTGGCGGCGGGCATACTCTTCTCGTGTGAAACCTCCACGGCGGCCTGGAGTAGCCGGAGGGGTAGGGGAAGGAGAGATGTTTCCGACAGGAAGTGTATTAAAAGTGGAGGCTGCAATCTTATCGGAAGATGGTGGTCTGGGGACAAAGGGAAAGTGAGTTTAGACTTGGTTACATTTGTTTTTGTAGTGGTACTTGCCTTTTTTCCTGTTCTTGTTCTTGACTTTGTCTCTTCTTCTTTAGCTCCTCTGCTCTCTTCTGCTGCCTCTCTAGAAGGAGAGCTTTGCGCTGAGCCATCTCCCCTTCATTAAGCCCGTCCTCCTGCAGATACCCCCATCTGTTTTCGCAACAAGATTTGCAGAAAAACCTAATCTTTTAGGTAGCACTCACCTTGAAGAAGAATCCTATGCCTCCTCTGGCTCCAGGTTCACTGTTTTCTCCAGGTTGTTCCACAGTGTTCACTTTTGTCTGCTCTTCACTGGATTCAGTTTGTTGGTCTGAAGAGTTCCCAGCTTCTATGGCCAAATCCAGTTGCTCTGTGGCATCAGAAGCGAGGGCAATGCCCGTCTCCACTGCAGATTCTATCCGGTCACTCATAGAATCAGAAGAAAGATCTGTTTGCTCATCGCTGACCCCATCTGGTTCTCCAAGAGAAGAGAGTAACGCCTCGATCATGCTGCCACGCTTCACTGCATCTCCAGCTCTGACTCCATCTCTTCTCGTGCTGTATGCAGCAGAAATAGATAAAGTCTCGCTCTCAAAGGAGCATTCAGAGGGAGCGCCAGAGCTGCTGTCAACTCTTTGGTGAGGAGGTATGGGCATTACCGAGGCCCTTTGCCCTTCGGCTGCCTCAACATCTTCTTGTTCAAGCTCCAAGCTGAACTGGGTGGGCGTCTCACTCGATCCAGTGTCTGAGGTGCTCTCATCAGGTGGCGGTGCAGGCTGGGGGGACTCCTGAGGGGTTCGAGGCCCGCCAATGCGGAAGGAAGACGAGGTTTGCACTTGACACTTGCTGGGGGAAACTCTCCGCAGATGAGGGATGGTGTCGACATTATAAGTTGGCGTCAAAACACGATTAATAGGGGGGAACTTGAGCTCTGAGGGTCGTGGGTGAGGTTGGGGTCGTGATTGGTGTTTGGGACTGCGTGGCGTGGACAAGGTGTGGATCTTGGTACGAGGGGCAGGACAGGAGGAGGAGGTCACTGTTTTTGGTGAGGGTGATACAGAGAGAGCGGAAGTCCGACGGGATGGCGAGGAGACGGAAGAAGTATTGGGACCAGTGGGTATCATCCAGGCTTTGCTAATGCTCATACTAAGGTTTTTGGTGGGCGTTCTTGGGGGTGTCTTTGTGGGGGTATGGGGAGGGGTCTTGGTGTGCGCCTTGGAGTTACTTTTAGGTTTTGACTTTGGAGTGGCTTTGTATGAGCTTCGGGGTCTTTGGTTGCCCAAAAGTTGCTGTTGCTGTTCAGTTAGCTTCTGCATGTCTTTCTGGAGGGACTGCAAAGCTTCACTCAGTTTCTGTACGACTTCATTGTACTCCACAAGGACGGCCTCTCCTCCTTTCTCTTGGCCTTTCTTGCTGTCAATTGAGAATGTGACCTGCTTCTCTAACCGAGGTGGGTTAGAGACGGATGGCTTGGCTTTCTCCTTGTCTGCTTTGTTCTCTGTCTTTTCCTTGTCCTCCTCTTTTTTTAGCTGCTCCTCCATGTGAGTGAGGCGCTCCTCCAGGGTAAGACTGTCAACCTCTGATCCCTCTCCTCCGCCTTCTCCTTGCTCTCGTTTTATTTTAAGGAAAGCTGTTTTTCCGAGCCTTTGTCTGTGCTTGGCAAATATGGCTTCAATCCGTCTCTTTTGAGCTTCAATGCTTTTGCGTTTTTCCTCCAGACGAGCCCCTAGCTCCCACGCCTCTGAGCCCGGCTCAGGAACTCTGGTTCCCGGGCTGTCCTGCTGGCTTGAAGTGCAGGGTGTGAGTGGCGTTCCAGGGGTGGTTGGGGTAGTGGTCAAGTCCTCCCCAGTAGCTACTGGATGTCTTCTTTTGCTGTCTCGTCGTTCAGCGAAGCTTGTCATGCGTGGGCTGCTGCTGGCGCTGTGGTGACCTCTACTGGGTCGTATATTACCAGGGGCATTTCTGGGGATGTCGTCAGATGCTTCCGATGAGTCTACGCTGCCATCTCGCAGTACAGAGTCATCATCACGTGACATATCAGTAGCTCGTGATGGCCTCTCCTGCCTCACACCGCCATTAGCCTCTCCACCGACCGGCCGGTACATGACTCCTGAGCGGCAGGGGGCAGAGCTACTGAGCTGAGGATTGTCCTCCATTGGGCAATGCAGAAAGAAACCGGCAGGGGCGCCCTCGGGACACAACCTGGGCTCTGGCCTGGCTGCCAACACCCCCTTGACACCTTTCTCTGCAGTCCTCCCTTTTTTTCGATCCTTAGCGCCAGGGGAAGGAACCACCTGAAGCGCCTCCTCAATAGTGGGCAGCTCTCCCAGCGGCGCCCACGAAGACCGCTGCGATGGTGCCGCGGCGGTGACTAGATGGTTGAGGTCCTCGGTGGGGCTGTACGGAATACAGGTCGTCGTTGCTGGGATGGCGGCACAGAGGCTGTCCGTGCTGACAGAGCGAAACACAGAATCTATTGGGTTTCCCATGACAATATCAACATCACTGTCCAGCCCAAATGGGATGCTGAAAGTCACTGCTGACAGAGGACGACTGCAGGAGAGGTGGGTGGGGGGGGGGGGGGGTGAGTGATAGTGTTGGTGATGGTGGTGGGGCAGGGATGGAAATGTGAGTGCGATGAGACCAAAGAAGCCAAAGTAGGAGGGTTTAGAAAATCAAGGCAACGTATGAATGCGACAGCACATTGACTACAAAACCAACATCTAAGTGTCATACCTGATCTGTTTCTTAGTCCAGCTTTTGTTTTCTGAAAAGACAAGTGAGTGAAGTTTAATTAGTGGCAATAACAGCTTCCACTCTCTTGGCGTGGACTTCCACACCAACCTCTTTATGGGCCTCCCAACTGTTCCCACAAAGTTGGCAGCATACATATGTTTTGGCAAGATACTGAATTCATGGGTCAAATCCAACTCCATCCATCCATCCATTTTCTACCGCTTGTCTTTTTCGGGGTCGCTGGAGCCTATCTCAACTGCGTTTGGGCGGAAGGCAGGGTACACCCTGGACAAGTCGCCACGTCATCGCAGGACCAACACAGATAGACAGACAACATTCACACTCACATTCACACACTAGGGACCATTTTAGTGTTGCCAATCAACCTATCCCCAGGTGCATGTCTTTGGAGGTGGGAGGAAGCCGGAGTACCCGGAGGGAACCCACGCAGTCACGGGGAGAACATGCAAACTCCAGATTGACTATTTAATAATGTAAGGCTGCAACAATTCATCAATTACTTCAATTCGAAAAAAGCATTGATTTGTATTTTGTTACTCCAAAGTTTTTTTTAATGAATACAATACAAAGACATTTCTGCAAGACTGTTTCAAAAGAGCGCAGATGAGAGTGGTGCACCTATTGATGCAGCTTGTGCTGCCAGTGATGTGGCATGTGTGTGTGTGTGTGTGTGTGTGTGTGTGTGTGTGTGTGTGTGTGTGTGTGTGTGTGCTATCATTTATATTGAAAAAGACAACCACACATTCCTTTTCCACTGCAGGAAGTTTTACAGGAATTTTTTCACTTACTTGGGTAAATAAAGTTCCCCCTGTGTTTGCACCAAAAACTACCTGGGTAGATTTAGTTCTTCAGGAACCTTTTGGAGTTCCTGAATACGAGGTGGGACTTTTGGAAGCTACCCGGAACCTTTTCGGGAGCAGGCTGTGCTGTCGAACACTGATTGTTTGAACAAAGTTGGGGACGTTTCTGAAACTTATTTTTCAAACACATATACCGTATTTTTCGGACTATAAGTCGCAGTTTTTTTCATAGTTTGGCCGGGGGTGCGACTTATACTCAGGAGCGACTTATGTGTGAAATGATTAACACATTACCGTGAAATATCAAATAATATTATTTAGCTCATTCACGTAAGAGACTAGACGTATAAGATTTCATGGGATTTAGCGATTAGGAGTGACAGATTGTTTGTTAAACGTATAGCATGTTCTATATGTTATAGTTATTTGAATGACTCTTACCATAATATGTTACGTTAACATACCAGGCACGTTCTCAGTTGGTTATTTATGCCTCATATAACGTACACTTATTCAGCCTGTTGTTCACTATTCTTTATTTATTTTAAATTGCCTTTCAAATGTCTATTCTTGGTGTTGGGTTTTATCAAATAAATTTCCCCCAAAAATGCGACTTATACTCCAGTGCGACTTATATATGTTTTTTTCCTTCTTTATTATGCATTTTCGGCCGGTGCGACTTATACTGCAAAAAATACGGTACACAGAGACTTGTTTATTTCTTACTTCTTTTGTATTTCTATTACAACAAACTTGACAACGGAGAGAAAGAACAACGAAAGAAGAACAAAAGGAGCTTTTGAAAAGCAGGAACTTTTGTGGAGCATCTTTGTGCTGAAGAACGCTAATCGGTGAAACTATCTTGCAGTGGTTTTACTCAGTCATAGTTGAAACGACGTGGTCGCATAGTGATGCGGGTGTGGTTCTCCCAAGGATGCAGACGGCTTCGGACACAGCTTGCAGGTAGGAAAATGATTTATTTAAAATATAAATCATTCGATGAACAAACAAAAGACGTGCAAATAGCAAAAGGCAAAAACAAAAGGACTAGCGTGGGAGCTAGCAGGCAAAATGGCATAGCGTGAAAAGCTAGCGGGAATCTAAGTTGTCGTTATCAGTTGTATGGGAACAAACTAGGAAGCCAGACCGAGTGAGGCCAGGACAAAGACTAAATAGCCCTCTGATTAGTGCCCGGGCAACAGGTGCGCGTCCCGAACACTAACCAGAGGCAGGTGAAAGTAATCAGTTGACATGGCAACTGAACACAAACAAAATCAAGGTGCTGAAAACATGTGACTCAAACATAAACAAACTATGATCCGGGCAGCGGATCGTAACAGTAGTCTTTTAACTAAATGCAGTTTATTGTTGTTTATTAATTTTACTAAATTAATTTTGATACGCGAAGCTTTGAGAAGTTGACAGACTTTTTTAAAACGTATTCACAGAGGAGTATGTAGCTGGACTCGCAGCAACGACCTTAGCTGCTTACCACTCTGAGACTTCATTGGGTAAATGTGAAATAAAGGTGTTAGAATAATTGTTTGTAAGTTATCACAAAAAACTTTGTGTTGAAATGAGTTCCAGGCAAAAAGACAAAAGCTGTCTAAACCTACCTAGAGTAAGGCTCGTAAAACTCCACTGTGTTGGGGGGGCGCAAAGCAAGATAAAGGTTTTCCTGTGTTCTTACATGTATGGTAATCAACAGAAGGATGTTGTTCTGACCCATGGACTTCAAAGCGGACAGATGGCAGGATCTGCCCAATTTCCAGACGAACTCTTTTTTAAGTATTTTACGAACTCTCTGTGAACTATTTTATGGAACTCTTTTTTAACTATTTTACGGCCTCTCCTTTTGAACTGTTCGGTAACCAAAGGCAACGCTGTTTACGACCCACTTCCCTCTGGAAGCAGCTGTGGTCAGGTGGGGGGAGAAAGTCAAATAAAGAAGGAGTGCAATCTTTGGGCAGAGCGTGCTGGAGATTGTAGAAGGATACAATGTTCGGGCGACTCTCCTTAATATATTGAGTCCAAATTGAATTCTGTCTCTGTTTAATTCTTTGCCTCTTGTCTTGTTTAATAGATGTCATCAGTGTTTGAACCTGACAAAAGGAGGCAGCACACGAGTGGAACGAAGGTAAATAATGTCAAATATCAACTATTTAATTTATTAAATGTTGTAAAAGTAGTCAGTAACACTCCATTTGTGTAGTTATTTGCCTCAACCCGAGTGAACAGAATGCCAATGCTAACAACCTACAGCGACGTGTTCGAGATGTCTGCGTGGGATAAACACTGCCATTTATTATTTATATATTGTTATTTACAGCTGAAATGGTCCAAAAAGAATCGCCTGACCCTCATGAATTAATTTACAGAGGAGGATGACTTTCTGACATTGCGGAACAGAAGCTGACTTTTTATGAGCGATTCGGTAAACTTTATTTTCTTAAAGCCTAACGTTTCGTACATTATTGCTTTGTATTTCATTTACTTACTTTTTAGTAAAATAACTTTGACCTAATATTGTCCGTTTATTTACATGGTATCAGTGGAGAAATATACTAAACCACTCCTCCAGATTAACCTGATTTGCATAAACTACCCTGAATTGAGAAATATGGTGGAAACAGACCACACACTTCTATGGAAAAGGGCCTATTGTGGTGAAATGCTTGCACTGTCAAAGGGAGCTGGCAATTCACAATAGCACTAAGTTAACAGCAAACACATGAACACGGTAAAAGTCTATTTTTGGCAACTAACGTCATCTTATACTGTATGTTTGACTTGCATAACACATGTTTTATTCAAACACATGAGGGCATGTTAGCATCCACAGTTTGTATTTACTGCTTTAACGAGTTGTTTGTGCAAAATTCAACACCCCCCCTCCAATGTATCGCTTTTCAAATGTGTATGAGTAAAATTGTTAAATGCATTTTCATTCACTTTATCATACTTTATCAAAAATGATTTTTGCTAAATTTGGTTCTTTATTAGTTATAAATTACATGTTTCATGTTCATCTGGCTACACTGTTTGTTTTTAACTGTTTAATTAAAAGTAATATATAGTAATGTTCCCATTGTAAAGGTGCAATTTCAATAGTACACTGCAAAAACTGAAATCTAAGAAAGATTAAATATCTCAAATAAGGGTGATATTTGCTTATTTTCTGTCTGATAAGATAATTCTTCTCACTAAGCAGATTTTATGTTAGAGTGTTTTACTTGTTTTAAGTGTTTTGGTCCTAAATGATCTCAGTAAGATATTACAGCTTGTTGCTGAGATTTGATGAGCTATATTGAGTAAAACATGCTTGAAACTAGAATATCAACTGTTGCAAAGCTGTGTCATCAACACTCACAAGTATAAAACTGCTTTTTTAAAGTAATAATTTCTTACTTCAAGCATGAAAAAAAAATCATGATGCCGAGACATCATTATGTCAAGATAATGGCACTAGCATTTACTTAATTTAAGAATATTTTTCAACATATTGAGCAAATAGGTCTCTTTTTTTTTTCTACCAAGAAAAGTGCACTTGTTATTAGTGAGAATATACTTATTTTAAGGTATTTTTGGGTTCATTGAGGTTAGCTAATTTTACTTGTTTTGGAAAGCCTTTTGGAAATTTTCTTGTTCTATTGGCAGATAATTTTGCTTAAATCAAGTAAAATACCCCTATTTTTTTTTTTTTCTTGTTTTTGAACACTGACGTTTTGCAGTGTAGAAAGTGTGTTTTATATGATTACTCGATTAATCGAACAAATTATTCGATAATTTACTAAAATATTAAAAAGCTGCGGCCCTAAATGAATGCCGTCCTTTATAATTTGTGTGCTTCTTACCTTGTGTTTCTGGAGACGAGATGGGCACAAACGGTTGTTTGAAGATAAATGAAGGAGAACCGCTGAAACAAGACATTCTAGTGTGAGGCGGCATATATACATACATACCATGGTATTGTGATGGTGTAAAGAGGACGCAGTTACCTGTTGCTGTTCCCGCTGACAGAACTGGTACATAACAGTAAACCTGAGACATCTGCAAGAGGCAGAACAGCTTGTCAAAAAGTACCTTAAAAGCCCAAATTACCACTTCTATTGAATTAACCAATCAATAGTCGTGTGTGTGTTACGAAAAGCAAATAATCACCAGGGTGTTTAATTATAATCTAAAAACATTAGCATTATCATTTGTGGCTGTAAGAAACCTCCTGATGTAATTTTTTTATCTAGTTGGTTTATGACCCCAAACACACCTGTGAGATCAACAGCTTGTACTGGTCGAACAAAATCAGGCTTCTTGATCTCAAACCACTCCAGCAGCTCGGATACAAAGCTCATGATGTGTAGCTGAGGAGAAAAGCAGTGGATTAATAAAGTTTAAATCACTCAAAGAGCATTGTAAAGATGTATCTACAAACCCCGTTTCCATATGAGTTGGGAAATTGTGTTAGATGTAAATATAAACGGAATACAATGATTTGCAAATCATTTTCAACCCATATTCAGTTGAATATGCTACAAAGACAACATATTTGATGTTCAAACTGATAAACTTTTTTTTTTTTGCAAATAATCATTAACTTTAGAATATGATGCCAGCAACACATGACAAAGAAGTTGGGAAAGATGGCAATAAATACTGATAAAGTTGAGGAATGCTCATCAAACACTTTTGGAACATCTCACAGGTGTGCAGGCTAATTGGGAACAGGTGGGTGCCATGATTGGGTATAAAAACAGCTTCCCAAAAAAAATGCTCAGTCTTTCACAAGAAAGGATGGGACGAGGTACACCCCTTTGTCCACAACTGCGTGAACAAATAGTCAAACAGTTTAAGAACAACGTTTCTCAAAGTGCAATTGCAAGAAATTTAGGGATTTCAACATCTACGGTCCATAATATCATCAAAAGGTTCAGAGAATCTGGAGAAATCTCTCCACGTAAGCGGCATGGCCGGAAACCAACATTGAATGAGCGTGACCTTCGATCCCTCAGACGGCACTGTATCAAAAACCGACATCAATCTCTAAAGGATATCACCACATGGGCTCAGGAACACTTCAGAAAACCACTGTCACTAAATACAGTTGGTCGCTACATCTGTAAGTGCAAGTTAAAGCTCTACTATGCAAAGCGAAAGCCATTTATCAACAATATCCAGAAACGCCGCCGGCTTCTCTGGGCCCGAGATCATCTAAGATGGACTGATGCAAAGTGGAAAAGTGTTCTGTGGTCTGACGAGTCCACATTTCAAATTGTTTTGGGAAATATTCGACATTGTGTCATCCGGACCAAAAGGGAAGCAAACCATCCAGACTGTTATCGACGGTATGGGGGTGCATTAGTGCCCAAGGCATGGGTAACTTACACATCTGTGAAGGCGCCATTAATGCTGAAAGGTACATACAGGTTTTGGAGCAACATATGTTGCCATCTAAGCGCCGTCTTTTTCATGGACGCCCCTGCTTATTTCAGCAAGACAATACCAAGCCACATTCAGCACATGCTACAACAGCGTGGCTTCGTAAAAAAAGAGTGCGGGTACTTTCCTGGTCCGCCTGCAGTCCAGACCTGTCTCCCATCGAAAATGTGTGGCGCATTATGAAGCGTAAAATACGACAGCGGAAACCCCGTACTGTTGAACGACTGAAGCTCTACATAAAACAAGAATGGGAAAGAATTCCACTTTCAAAGCTTCTACAATTAGTTTCCTCAGTTCTCAATCGTTTATTGAGTGTTGTTAAAAGAAAAGGTGATGTAAAACAGTGGTGAACATGCCCTTTCCCAACTACTTTTGCACGTGTTGCAGCAATGAAATTCTAAGTTAATTTTTATTTGCAAAAAAAAGAAATAAAGTTTATGAGTTTGAACATCAAATATCTTGTCTTTGTAGTGCATTCAATTGAATATGGGTTGAAAATTATTTGCAAATCATTGTATTCCGTTTATATTTACATCTAACACAATTTCCCAACTCACATGGAAACGGGGTTTGTAAATTAAATTGGCCTCTGCTCTAGCAGAGGCCAAGCCCCAATTAAATGCCCTTTAAAATGACTAATAATCTAACAGAGCTGGGCAAATATTTTGACTCGGGGGCCACATTGAGAGAAAAAATGTGTCTGGGGGGCCAATGTGTATGTGTCTATAAATGATATATAAACATTTAGCTGTAAAAATCTGCTGTACAGTATGTGTGTTTATATATATATATATATATATATATATATATATATATATATATATATATATATATATATATATATATATATATATATATATATATATATATATGAGAGCTGCAGAGATAGGCTGAACCCTCGCTGTAGGAGCACTGGCATCAGCACGAACATCTATAAATTGCAATAAATATGAAAAGAGAGAGCACTATGCCAAAAAAAACATTATTCTTTCAAGCTCTTTATAGTGTCCTGCTTCTTCTGTATGAATTATATATAATACATTTATTTAAAAAGAGGTCATACTTACATGCAGGAGAGGCGGTGCATAGAGAAGGTCCTCCAGGGGAAGAAGGCAGCAGCTCTGCAAGCTATCCTCACAAAAATCTTTAATCAGCTGCAGGTTGTAAAGACTGTCAGCCACTGACATTGTATCCTTTAGGCAAACATCTGGAACAATAACAACAATGAAACCATTAACGTTGTGTCCAGAGGAAAATGTCCATATTTGATGATGTAGCGTGTGTGTACCCTCTAGAGGCAGCACGTTAGGGCAGTAGTAGTGCAGCACAGCAGCAATAGCACAGCCATTAGACAGATCTTTGACCTCAGTGACCAGTGGGAAGGTGGGAGTCAGTTTAGATTGCACTTTGTCCTTCCTGTAGCGGATCTAATGGTGGAGCACAAAGCAAAGGAGGTTCAGGGTGAAAACAGCCTTGACAGGGGTTGGTAAAACACGTGTGTCCTTGTGGGATATTGAAATAAAGACTGTGAAGCCACAACAAAAAAACAGTAAAAACAAGAGCAAAAAAATAAAAAATAAATTAAAAAAAAAACTCACCGCCCAAAACATTAGGGACACCTGTGGGGTATACTGAAATACAATCCAAGTGCTGTCTCACAAATGATGTTTTAGACATATATTAATGTTTACTTTTAATTGACACTTTCAGGCTTAATTATATTCAATATAATTCACAGTATATAAACCTGGGACCCTAATGAGCATAAGCGGTATAGAAAACGGCTGGATGGATGGATAATAGATATAAAAACATATTGTTAGTCATAGATCTCAGAAAATGTATACAGTATATCAAATGTAAAAACTGAATTTAATAGTCTTTATTATAAAATGGAGAAATTGTATTTAAAATGCATAAAGGTAGTTTATTAATTATAAATCAGTAATGCCTTTCTGGCTGTGGCAGAAGACTTACCATATTTTCTGGAATAGATGCCACTATTTGCCCACGCTTTGAACCCTGTGACTTATAAAATGGTGCCACTAAAATATAGATTTTTTTTTTCCACTAATAGTAATAGTTTGCATATGACACCAACAGAGACACTGAAAAGGTGTGTTATTGTTTGTGCTACGGCACCTCCTATCGGACGAGTTCGCGGGTTGAAAATGCACTTCCTGTTTCGTGCCTTGGACCGGAAGTATAACTGTCCATAGCGTTTCTGCTCAAAATTATTCTTCATTCGACACTCCAAGAAACATTTTGAATGTTTACAATATTACTAAAACGTTTCATACTTATTAAACCGTCCCACGTGTGTTTTGTTTTCATGCATATTAGCACGTGCCGTCATAATGTAATCAAGCTAGCAGTTTTAGTATTGTTAACTTACAATGGCATTCTTTTTGTATTGTTTTAGTTTGGAAAATTTGCCAAAACATCACGTGGAGTTACTGAGTCTGTTTAGCTGATTGGAGTCCTAGCTTCTGCAGCTAGTGGGTCCATGACGAGGACTTCTGTTTTGTTACATCAGCCATTTTACTGCCATATGACAGGCACCGTTTGGCAACAAATAAGGTAGGGAAATAAACATTTACTAAATTTTTCGTATCGCTGTATATCTGCGGCTTATAGTCTGGTGCGGCTAATACACATAAAAACATTTATTTGTATCTAAAATTTGGCGCACTGCAAAAAGTCAGTCTTCAAAAACAAGAAAAAAAAATACAAAAAATAGGGGTATTTTATTTGAACTAAGCAAAATTATCTGCCAATAGAACAAGAAAATGCAGCTTGTCAAGACTTTCCAAAACAAGTAAAATTAGCTAACCTCAATGAACCCAAAAAATACCTTAAAATAAGTATATTCTCACTAATAACAAGTGCACTTTTCTTGGTAGAAAAAAAGGGACATTTTTGCTCAATATGTTGAAAAATATTCTTAAATTAAGTAAATGCTAGTGCCATTATCTTGACATAATGATATGCGCTCGGCATCATGATTTTTTTTTCATGCTTGAAGTAAGAAATTATTACTTTAAAAAAGTAGTTTTATACTTGTGAGTGTTGATGACACAGCTTTGCAACAGTTGATATTCTAGTTTTAAGCATGTTTTACTCAATATACGTAGGTCATAGAATCTCAGCAACAAGCTGTAATAGCTTACTGAGATAATTTAGGACCAAAACCCTTAAAACAAGTAAAACACTAACATAAAATATGCTTAGTGAGAAGAATTATTTTTTTAGACAGAAAATAAGCAAATATCACCCTTATTTGAGATATTTAATCTTACTTAGATTTCAGTTTTTGCAGTGTGGGTCCATGCACTGCAAAAAGTCAGTGTTCAAAAACAAGAATAAAAAATACAAAAATTAGGGGTATTCTATTTGAACTAATCAAAATTATCTGCCAATAGAACAAGAAAATTTGCCTTGTCAAGACTTTCCAAAACAAGTAAAATTAGCTCATCTCAATGAACCCAAAAATACCTTAAAATAAGTATATTCTCACTAATAACAACTGTACTACTATATGAGTAAGTATTTTCTATTGTTTCATTGAAAATAAAACAGCAAAGTATATTTGGCTGTCATCTGTTTTAATATGAGACACAATTGTGCCAAAGTCATGATTTTTTTTTTCATGCTTGAAATAAGAAATTATTACTTAAAAAAGTAGTTTAATACTCGTGAGTGTTGAGGACACAGCTTTGAAACAGTTGATATTCGAGTTTCAAGCATGTTTTACTCAATATAGCTCATCACATCTCAGCAACAAGCTGTAATATCTTACTGAGATCATTTAGGACCAAAACCCTTAAAACAAGTAAAACACTAACATAAAATCTGCTTAGTGAGAAGAATTATCTTATCAGACAGAAAATAAGCAAATATCACCCTTATTTGACATATTTAATCTTACTTAGATTTTAGTTTTTGCAGTGTGGGTCCATGACGAGGACTTCTGTTTTGTTTCATCAGCCATTTTACTGCCATATGACAGGCACCATTCGGCAACAAATAAGGTAGGTAAATAAACATTTACTAAATGTTTCGTATCGCTGTATATCTGCGGCTTATAGTCTGGTGCGGCTAATACACATAAAAAATATCAAAAATTTGGTGGGTGTGTTCGATAGCCTGGAAAATAGGGTGTTATCTTAAGATCATTTTGGAAACAGCTCTTGATTGACTCTCATTAGATTGTACAAGTGCAACTAATGTTGTGGTCATGTTGTGAGTGCATGTGACGACAAGGTAAACACACACCAACCAGAGGGCGTGGTCTCAAGCTCCAGAAAACCAAGCATTACAGAAATGATAAACAGTGACCAAAAAAACAATTTCAAACAATGTGGTTTTATGTGAGGATGCATCAAACGCACACACACTGGCAGCCATAACGGCATTGTTGGAGGCCAAAGGTCTTCATCAAGCATTAGATGTGGGGAGTGAGGGTATGGGGCTGGGGGGTGGGGGGGTCACACCTCCCGTAATGTGATTTTTTGGCACCAGTGCAGTAAAATTGAAACCACAATGCAGCTTGGTGTTAGGGTGGACATAAGTCGGTGAGTTGGGGGTTTTTGTTACTACGGGAGACGTAGAGGACGAGTATGGCGAGGTGTTATACGTTACCACTGGCGGTTTGTTCCCCGACTCCTTCAAACAAAAAGCGATAGCATGCTGGATGGGGGATGGCAGAGAAGAGGGACACAAGCGTAAAAATGACAAAGGGGTCCCCTGTAACACATTCGTCACAAAGCGACAGGAGGAGGAGGAACAGAAGGGTGGAGGGGACAGTGGTGGAGAGGCGAGGCGGGGGACAAACAAGGTGGGCGTG
Source organism: Nerophis lumbriciformis (assembly GCF_033978685.3). NCBI lineage: Eukaryota > Metazoa > Chordata > Actinopteri > Syngnathiformes > Syngnathidae > Nerophis > Nerophis lumbriciformis. Next base: position 12,186,132 of record NC_084574.2, read on the forward strand.
GTTTCACCTCCACTTCTCTCCTTCCTTCCCTCCGAGCATCCCTTTCACTCAACTGATGCCTGAGAGTCACCATGTCCTCAGAGGAGTGGTGTGTGTATTGGAGGACCACCAGAGGTCCCCCTTTCTCTCTAATATGCATTTTATATTGACTTGTTTTCTTCTATATCAGGCCTGGGCAATTATTTTGACCAAATTTAGAGAAAAAAATATGTCTGTCTATCTATTTTTAGGAAAACTAATACAAAACTTCACAATAAAGCCTGATTGAATGCTAAAAATATTATGACAGACCGCCTTAAAAACGGAATGGAATTGTTTTTTTCTATGAACGATAAAACCCTGAATATTGACAACATATGAACGTCACACCCCCTCTCAATCGACATATTTTACAATCAAGCCAAATGTAACAAAAATGCAAAAAAACAGCGAAATATGAATGCGAAGGGTAAAAAAACAAAAAACATCTACAATCTGATACATCTGATATATCACTAAGCTTTAGAACTTTCTTGTAAAAATCTCCTTCCGCATCTGTCCCTGACACCCCCATTTCAGGCTGGCCGTTCTGGAAACACTCTGTGGAAACGCTTCCCACCCACACTGCTTGGTGCCTCGTCTGACCTGCTGTGACGTAGATTACCATAGTAACTAGTAAGATTGCACGGTATACGGGTATTAGTATAGTACCGCGATACTAATGAATCATATTCGGTACCATACCGCCTCTGAAAAGTACCGGTCTGCCACACAAGATTTTTTGTTAAAATAAAGCCAATAATGCAATTTTTTCTGGTCCCTTTATTTAGAAAAGTATCGAAAAATATTGGTACCAGGACAACACTAGTCACTAAAATATCATGCAAAAGCGCAGATTCCAACCATTGAAATACTTTGTATAGTTCAAGACTTATGGTAATTAGAAAACATCACTGCACATCATAATGGCAGCTACAGTTTCCATCTTAAAGATCTACAAAAAAATATTTGGGAATGTCCGGCGAGCCAGATTGAAAAGCTTAACGGGCCGCATGTGGCCCCCGGGCCTTAATTTGCCCAGGTCTGTTCTATATAAAACTAAATTACACTATAGATCATAAAAATACTGTTTGTGGACTACAGTGGAACCTCTAAGGTCAAATGCAATTAGTAATGGTCTAAAAATAAGTTAAACATTAATAGGAAGACGTTAAAAAATAGAAACATTTTCCCAAAAGTATGAGTGAATATCCCATCCAATCCAAGAATTTTTTTTTTTTAAATTAGGGGTATTTGAACTAAGCAAAACTATCTGCCAATAGAACAAGAAATTTTGGCTTGTCAAGACTTTCCAAAACAAGTAAAATTAGCTAACCTCAATGAACCCAAAAATACCTTAAAATAAGTATATTCTCACTAATAACAAGTGCACTTTTCTTGGTAGAATTTTTTTTTTTTGACCTTTTTGCTCAATATGTTGAAAAATATTCTTAAATTAAGTAAATGCTCGTGCCATTATCTTGACATAATGATATGCGCTCGGTATTACATTTCTTGAAACCAGCAAACTTATACTAAAAACTCATTTATTGTTCTTAATGGAAAGGCAACAAGGCAACCGCTTGTTACTCTCGGGGTCTCCTAGCCGCTCAGGCAAATCATATGGTCTAAAAATGCATTTTTCCATGGATAACATGACATCATCGCGCCAAGTGCGTGCTCTTTCAGCCAATTAGTGCGCATATATAAAGCCCGGCCCCCGGCCAAAATTTTTTTTATTGTAATTTTGAAGAATTCATCTGAATGTGCATGAACTATTTCTGCTCAAAATAGTTAGAAATGTCACATCTTAAATGTTTAAATATTAACTGTCAGTTTACTGTACTGTGCCAACTGTACTACTATATGAGTACGTATTTTCTATTGTTTCATTGAAAATAAAACAGCAAAGTCTAACATCAGTTTTAATTATGAGAAACAATTGTGTCAAAATCATGATTTTTTATTTCATGCTTGAAATAAGAAATTATTACTTTAAAAAGGTAGTTTACTGTACTGTGCCAACTGTACTACTATATGAGTACATATTTTCTATTGTTCCATTGAAAATAAAAACGCAAAGTCCATTTGGCTGTCATCTGTTTTAATTATGAGACACAATTGTGTCAAAGTCATGATTTTTTTTTCATGCTTGAAATAAGAAATGATTACTTTAAAAAAATAGTTTAATACTCGTGAGTGTTGATGACACAGCTTTGCAACAGTTGATATTCTACTTTCAAGCATGTTTTACTCAATATAGCTCATAAAATCTCAGCAACAAGCTGTAATATCTTACTGAGATCATTTAGGACCAAAACCCTTAAAACAAGTAAAACACTCTAACATAAAATCTGCTTAGTGAGAAGAATTATTTTATCAGACAGAAAATAAGCAAACATCACCCTTATTTGAGATATTTAATCTTACTTAGATTTCAGTTTTTGCAGTGTGGATTCCCTCCTAATTCTGCTCACGTCAGAGACGCAATCCACTGTGCACAAGTTAAGAAGATGAACATTGTGTGTGCTATCATGTTTGCACGTGTTTTAGTACACGCAAACCTTTAGTACGGCAGGCCCCTGGTGTTGTTTAATTTTTTTTACGGTGGCCGACAGGGGCAAATGCGCAGCAAAGTCCAAAACACACGCAAATTGCAAAAAACACATGCGATTTCACAAAACGCAAGGCGCAAGAGCAGGGCAAATGCACAGCGGCCTCCAAAACACACACAAACCCCAAACAAATGCAAATTGGAAACGCGCAGCAACGTCCAAAACACACATAAACCTGCAAAACACATGCTCTCAATAAATCTGTAGCTCTAAAATATTGTTGTATTGCTTTTCAGTCCGCCAGCTTTCTTCTGGGCATCCCGCTCATGTATTTGTACACTGCAAAACACTAAAATCTAAGTAAAATTAAATATCTCAAATAAGGGTGATATTTGCTTATTTTTTGTCTGATAAGATAATTCTTCTCACTAAGCAGATTTATTGTTAGAGTGTTTTACTTGATTTAAGTGTTTTGGTCCTAAATGATCTCAGTAAGATATTACAGCTTGTTGCTGAGATTTGATGAGATATATTGAGTAAAACATGCTTGAAAGTAGAATATCAACTGATGCAAAGCTGTGTCATCAACACTCACAAGTATAAAACTACTTTTTTAAAGTAATAATTTCTTACTTCAAGCATGAAAAAAAAGATCATGACTTTGACACAATTGTGTGTCATAATTAAAACAGATGACAGCCAAATGGAATTTGCTGTTTTATTTTCAATAAAAAAATAGAAAATACGTACTCATATAGTAGTACACTTGTTATTAGTGAGAATATACTTATTTTAAGGTATTTTTGGGTTCATTGAGGTTAGCTAATTTTACTTGTTTTGGAAAGTCTTGACAAGCCGAATTTTCTTGTTCTATTGGCAGATCATTTTGCTTAGTTCAAATAAAATACCTCTAATTTTTGTATTTTTTATTCTTGTTTTTGAACACTGACTTTTTGCAGTGTATATCCCTCTCAGACTTTGTGCCACTGGTAGGACTTACTCATGAATAAGTATGTGTATATGCCGCCTTCAGGCTTGTCAGGCACGTCAACATGGCCGCACTGATCAGACGGATTGCATTGATAGACTTCTGTCTCAGTTGACTAATGCAGTAAATAGACACGGCTTCGCCCTGCTCAAGATGGTGGCCACGACGCATCGTTGTAATAGACAACAACGCTAGAGGGGGCATCTACACCGCAAAAACTGAAATCTAAGTAAGTAGTATTAAATATGTCAAATAAGGGTGATATTTGCTTATTTTCTGCCTGATAAGATAATTCTTCTCACTAAGCAGATTTTATGTTACAGTGTTTTACTTGTTTTAAGGGTTTTGGTCCTAAATGATCTCAGTAAGATATTACAGCTTGTTGCTGAGATTTGATGAGCTATATTGAGTAAAACATGCTTGAAACTAGAATATCAACTGTTGCAAAGCTGTGTCATCAACACTCACAAGTATAAAACTACTTTTTTAAAGTAATCATTTCTTATTTCAAGCATGAACAAAAAAATCATGACTTTGACACAATTGTGTCTCATAATTAAAACAGATGACAGCCAAATGGACTTTGCGTTTTTATTTTCAATGGAACAATAGAAAATATGTACTCATATAGTAGTACAGTTGGCACAGTACAGTAAACTGACAGTTAATATTTAAACATTTAACATTTGACATTTCTAACAATTTTCAACAGAAATAGTTCATGCACATTCAGATAAATTCCTCAAAATTACAATTAAAAAATTTTGGCCGGCGGGCCGGGCTGTATATATGCGCACTAATTGACTGAAAGAGCACGCACTTGGCGCGATGATGTCATGTTATCCATGGAAAAATTCATTTTTAGACAATATGATTTGCCTGAGCGGCTAGGAGACCCCGAGAGTAACAAGCGGTTGCCTTGTTGCCTTTCCATTAAGAACAATAAACTAGTTTTTAGTATAAGTTTGCTGGTTTCAAGAAATGTAATGCAGAGCGCATATCATTATGTCAAGATAATGGCACTAGCATTTATTTCATTTAAGAATATTTTTCCACATATTGAGCAAAAAGGTCTCATATTATTTTTTTTCCATCAAGAAAAGTGCACTTGTTATTAGTGAGAATATACTTATTTTAAGATATTTTTGGGTTCATTGAGTTTAGCTAATTTGACTTGTTTTGGAAAGTCTTGACAAGCCGAATTTTCTTGTTCTATTGGCAGATAATTTTGCTTAGTTAAAGTAAAATACCCCTCATTTTTGTATTTTTTTTTCCCCTTGTTTTTGAACACTGACATTTTGCAGTGTACATATTTGTATCTATAGGACTTACTTCCTAGTAGCATGCTAACTTCCGGTTTCATCGTACTTCTGTTGTGTTTTCCCTCATTGTGCATGTGTTTTTGGGAGTTGTGTGTGTTTTGGACACTCGTGCGCGTTTGCCACTGTCGGCCACTGTGGGTTTTTCCGGCAACGCTGCAGGACAAATCAACACACTCTCTTTGATCAGCTGACATGACAGGCAGTTGAGTTTAAAGGCAGTTTAAACACACACAGACACGCTCTCACACACACACACACACACACACACGTAGTGTGTATGCAGGCACATCCACGGCAAGTATACACTGAGAGGACACTTACTGGGACTAGCTTCCAGTACCAGCGGTTGGACGGGCCCTGGTAAAGAGTACCAACAGAGACCAGCCCAGGGGAGACACAGTGAGGATGAGGATGTTAGAAGCTTGACAAGAGGGTAGGCTTGGTAAAAACAACATGTGCGAAGGTACAGTACGTATCACCACCATTGACCATTATGCCACCTTAAGTGTGTGCTTACCGTTTCCTGAGAAGGCTGTTGGTCGGTACCCGGCTGAGACTTAGCTGGCTCTTCTTCCTCGGTGCTCTCCCTCAGTTTCTGGTTCAACTTAAAAGACAACAATGTTAAATCACCTGGGCTAAGTTCCGGCCCCTGTGGCCTTGCATGTCTCGGATGAATGCTTGTCTTTCTCGACACCCTCGACTTACCCTGTTGACCCAAAAGAGCAGCGCGTTTTCCCACGGCGCCCCAACGCCCATCTGCGCCGCCTCCTCTGCCATATTGACCCTGCCCACCACCTCTCTGGCAGCCAGCGACATCAGGGAGTCGATCATGGCCAGGTGGGCTTTCTACAACCGGGACACAAAACTGTCACTTAGCTCCACAGTGGTGTATAAATGATATCTACATTATTTTTCTAATCATTTGTGGTGACCTAGCAGATGGAGCTATAATTTTTATAATGTTGATTACTTTGTTATTGTCATGACTTGGTCCTGGGTGTTTGCTTTTCCGGAATGCAACGGAAAGTTGGCTCGGGCGAGACGGGAATGTAAATACATGATTTATTTAATATATCAAAATAAAGTACAAACGAAAAGCGCGCACAGTGGCGGAGAACAAACTATGAAACCAAAAGACTATAGCATTAATAAACAAAACTTACTTGGCATGGACTAAAAGGAGCAGCATGAACGATGGACATGAAATCAAGTGTCAGAAATGTGCAGAGCATAATTGTGGGATGTCACCAGAAAGACAAACTGAAAACAATGAACTTAAATACTACAGACATGATTAACGAAAACAGGTGCGTGACTCAAAACGTGAAACAGGTGCGTGACGTGACAGGTGAAAACTAATGGTTGCTATGGTGACAAAACAAAAGTGCACAAAAAGTCCAAAAACAAAACCGAACATGACCAAAACAAAAACATGATCACACAGACATGACAGTTATAGACTGGACACTGGCTGCGAGTTAGTGGGCGGTCGAGGGTGGTTGCTTTGGTGGACAATAACTGATACAGTCTGCTTTGCCAGTCCAAAAGCATTCGCCGTTTTCCGTAGTCTTCCCTCGAACCCAGGTAATACAAAGCACGCGCTACCTTTTTTTATTACATGGGAGCTTGCATTCTCGTTGTCTCTCCTTCGACAAATGGACTATGTTTTTCGGTAAGTAGGATCACAGCTGACCTGGACATTGGAAAGTTCTCTTGCCGTCTGAGAAGTGTTGTATCCCAAATAGCTGCGATCGCTTTCTCTTAAAGGAGAACATTATCACCAGACCTATGTAAGCGTCAATATATACCTTGATGTTGCAGAAAAAAGACCATATATTTTTTTAACCGATTTCCGAACTCTAAATGGGTGAATTTTGGCGAATTAAACGCCTTTCTATTATTCGCTCTCGGAGCGATGACGTCACAACGTGACGTCACATCGGGAAGCAATCCGCCATTTTCTCAAAGACATTACAAACACCGAGTCAAATCAGCTCTGTTATTTTCCGTTTTTTCGACTGTTTTCCGTACCTTGGAGACATCATGCCTCGTCGGTGTGTTGTCGGAGGGTGTAACAACACGAACAGGGACGGATTCAAGTTGCACCAGTGGCCCAAAGATGCGAAAGTGGCAAGAAATTGGACGTTTGTTCTGCACACTTTACCGACGAAAGCTATGCTACGACAGAGATGGCAAGAATGTGTGGATATCCTGCGACACTCAAAGCAGATGCATTTCCAACGATAAAGTCAAAGAAATCTGCCGCCAGACCCCCATTGAATCTGCCGGAGTGTGTGAGCAATTCAGGGACAAAGGGCCTCGGTAGCACGGCAAGCAATGGCGGCAGTTTGTTCCCGCAGACGAGCGAGCTAAACCCCCTGGATGTCTTGGCTCACACCGTCCCTTATGCCACCGAAGATGATCAAGAGAAGAATATCAACCCTAGCTTCCCTGGCCTGCTGACATGAGGGTATGTCTACAGAATATATTAATTGATGAAAACTGGGCTGTCTGCACTCTCAAAGTGCATGTTGTTGCCAAATGTATTTCATATGCTGTCAACCTAGTTCATAGTTGTTAGTTTCCTTTAATGCCAAACAAACACATACCAATCGTTGGTAAGAAGGCGATCGCCGAATTCATCCTCGCGTTCTCCCGTGTCGCTGGCTGTCGTGTCGTTTTCGTCGGTTTCGCTTGCATACGGTTCAAACCGATATGGCTCAATAGCTTCAGTTTCTTCTTCAATTTCGTTTTCGCTACCTGCCTCCACACTACAACCATCCGTTTCAATACATGCGTAATCTGTTGAATCGCTTAAGCCGCTGAAATCCGAGTCTGAATCCGAGCTAATGTCGCTATAGCTTGCTGTTCTTTCCGCCATGTTTGTTTGTGTTGGCTTCATTATGTGACGTCACAGGAAAATGGACGGGTGGTTATAACGATGGTTAAAATCAGGCACTTTGAAGCTTTTTTTAGGGATATTGCGTGATGGGTAAAATTTTGAAAAAAACTTTGAAAAATAAAATAAGCCACTGGGAACTGATTTTTAATGGTTTTAACCATTCTGAAATTCTGATAATGTTCCCGTTTAAACAAAAATTAAAAGTATGTTGGAGTTGGGGTGTTGGTGGAGGGAACGGTGATAAAGTCATCTAAAATAATTTGTGTTAAAAAGGGGGCAGATAAATATAACAATAGTATTCTTCCATCTGCTCCTTTCTGATCATGGAAATGTATAAGAAACAAAAAAAAAAATGAAAGTGTCAACTGTATATGGCTTGTATATATGCATTTTCATGAAAGGAATAAAAAGAAATGATGAATGATGATGATGATGATTTTAACCGATTCGTAGCTCTTGAATCGTGCCCAAAGATTCTACTACTGTATTTACCAGGTATGTATTTATATTATTATATTCCATTAGATGGACATGCATAATCGCTTACTGTTTTGATGGGAACGTGGCAGAGGTCGTCCCCAGTGACGTCCACTTCTTGGACCTTCGGGGCGAGCCCTTTCTTTGTGAGGAACTGCAGCAGAGCGTAGTTGTCATCCGGTAAGTCCTGTGTCGCTGGCCCAGTGCCACCCTGACCCTGGGCCAGCAGGGCTTGAACTCGGCAGTAGAACTCCGTGGAGAGGAGCAGCTTAGAGACGGCTGGCTTGAGGTGCTCTTGCTCATGCTGATCCTTGTAGAGCGGTTCCCGTAACTCCACTGGGACATTCTCTGGGGATGGACACGTAAACACAGACTCAAGTCACTACAATCAATTTGTGACGCAGCCATGCCCGGAACTACCATTGAGGACACCAAGATCATATCCTCACTATTTGTTTTGAGTGAGAATAAGATCACATGACTGACTGCAATTGTACTTTGTGTAGGACATTGTGTGGACTGTATCGCGCCTTCACATCACCATGCGGTAGAACATCCTGTCACAATAAACGATCTTTGGTCATGCACAACCGGCTACAACTCCAGCAACGTAATGTAATGAAATCCACTTTTGCTATGTACAAACCCCGTTTCCATATGAGTTGGGAAATTGTGTTAGATGTAAATATAAACGGAATACAATGATTTGCAAATCCTTTTCAACCCATATTCAGTTGAATATGCTACAAAGACAACATATTTGATGTTCAAACTCATAAACTTTATTTTTTTTTTGCAAATAATAATTAACTTAGAATTTCATGGCTGCAACACATGCCAAAGTAGTTGGGAAAGGGCATGTTCACCACTGTGTTACATGGCCTTTCCTTTTAACAACACTCAGTAAACGTTTGGGAACTGAGGAGACACATTTTTTATGCTTCTCAGGTGGAATTCTTTCCCATTCTTGCTTGATGTACAGCTTAAGTTGTTCAACAGTCTGGGGGTCTCCGTTGTGGTATTTTAGGCTTCATAATGCGCCACACATTTTCAATGGGAGACAGGTCTGGACTACAGGCAGGCCAGTCTAGTACCCACACTCTTTTACTATGAAGCCACGTTGATGTAACACGTGGCTTGGCATTGTCTTGCTGAAATAAGCAGGGGCGTCCATGGTAACGTTGCTTGGATGGCAACATATATATATATTTCAAGCATGAAAAAAAAAAACATGACTTTGACACAATTGTGTCTCATGATTAAAACAGATGACAGCCAAATGGACTTTGCTGTTTTATTTTCAATGAAATAATAGAACATACGTACTCATATAGTAGTACAGTTGGCACAGTACAGTAAACTGACAGTTAATATTTAAACATTTAAGATGTGACATTTCTAACAATTTTGAACAGAAATAGTTCATGCACATTCAGATGAATTCTTCAAAATTACAATAAAAAAAAATGTGCGCACTATCTGGCTGAAAGAGCACGCACTTGGCGCGATGATGTCATGTTATCGATGGAAAAATGCATTTTTAGACCATATGATTTGCCTGAGCGGCTAGGAGACCCCGAGAGTAACAAGCGGTTGCCTTGTTGCCTTTCCATTAAGAACAATAAATTAGTTTTTAGTATAAGTTTGCTGGTTTCAAGAAATGTAATGCCAAGCGCATATCATTATGTCAAGATAATGGCACTAGCATTTACTTTATTTAAGAATATTTTTCAACATATTGAGCGAAAAGGTCTTTTTTTTTTCTACAAATAAAAGTTCACTTGTTATTAGTGAGAATATACTTATTTTAAAGTATTTTTGGGTTAATTGAAGTTAGCTAATTTTACTTGTTTTGGAAAGTCTTGACAAGCCAAATTTTCTTGTTCTATGAGCAGATAATTTTGCTTAGTTCAAATGAAATACCCCTCATTTTTGTATTTTTTTTTTCTTGTTTTTGAACACTGACTTTTTGCAGTGTAAGCCAGGTTCTGCTCACAGAGATCAAGCCCACCCGCCCCAAACTTAGGTGTGCACAGGTGTGCGCAGGTCTTCGCGATCCGTGGGATGCCCGTTTTACGAAAAGAAGCACAGCACATGTCAAATGTGAATTATTGAATGACAAGGACACCCTTAATGAACACTGACGGACAAGTGGGTCAATGAGACCAAACTAATCATAACTAATTCATAGTGCAGCATCTGAATGATAGGTAAATCAAATCACGCAGATATTATATGATCGGCGAAGGAAATTGGGCCAGAATGAGCATACAGGAAGGCAGGATGTAGAAGAGAACAAAAAACATCAGAACCAATTAGTGTTTTTTCCTGATGGGTAGACTGCATTAACAGTATGTAAAAAGCCGACCAATGATGATACAGGAAGGCCAGGCCTACACAGTAACCATAGCAACCAATCAGTGTGATCACTCAGTGTCTAATCCTCGTAGTGTAGTCATGATGTAAACTTTTGCCCCAGTGGACGTTTGCTGATGTCCTATACGAGACGATAATGTCGTCTTCTGCATGAACAGCTCAGGGAGAAAAGCGAGGATCATGTCACGCTATCCACAAAGAAGACGAAAACATTCCAAGAGCGGGACAGCATCGGAACACTGACCCACATTCTGAACGCTGCAGTCTCAGAAGGATGCTGGAGCTGTCGGGCTAACTAGAGGGAAGTCTCCAATGTCTATGCGCATTTATAAATGGCTGTCTTCCTCTCTTGTGTAACTCCTTCTCCACTCACCAGTATAGCATCAATAAAATCTAAAAAAAATGATCGTCACCCCACTTTTTGCTGACACACTTTTGCTGTGTTTGCTTTGTTGAATCCTCTCAACACATTGCAAAAAGTGGTGGCAGGAAATGGGACGGTCGTCGCTATGGAAACGATGGAAATGGAAAGCTGCAGTCATTGTGTCCCAGCAGCAACGGCGGCAGTGAGACACGACTGCAGAATAGTAGATCAGGCGCCGTTAACTCGTTTAACATAATTCAGAGCTAATCTTATACAGGCAGAAGCATGCTTCTGTGCCTGCGAAACATGAATTTACAAAATGTGCGTGAACAACTATGGCGAGGACCCTGTTCACTTTTCATGACGATGACAATTTAGACAGATATTTATTGCTCTGTTTTTACTTTCCTCTATGTCATACTTGCCAACCTTGAGACCTCCGATTTCGGGAGGTGGGGGGCGTTTGGGGCGTGGTTAAGAGGGGAGGAGTATATTTACAGCTAGAATTCACCAAGTCAAGTATTTCATATATATATATATATATATATATATATATATATATATATATATATATATATATATATATATATATATATATGTGAAATACTTGACGAAATACTAAGTCAAGTATTTCATATATATATATATATATATATATATATATATATATATATATATATATATATAAGAAATACTTGACATATATATATATAAGAAATACTTGACTTTCAGTGAATTCTAGCTATAAATGTATATTTATTTTATTATATATATATATATATATATATATATATATATATATACACATATAAAATAAATACTTGAATTTTAGTGTTCATTTGTTTACACATATACACACGCATAACACTTATCTACTCATTGTTGAGTTAAGGGTTGAATTGTCCATCCTTGTTCTATTCTCTGTCACTATTTTTCGAACCATGCTGAACACCCTCTCTGATGATGCATTGCTGTGTGGCACGCACAAAAGTGCTTTCATCAAATGCACTAGATGGCAGTATTGTCCTGTTTAAGACTGTCACAACATTGCTGTTTACGGCAGACGAACTGCTTTACGGTAGACAAAAAACGTGACTGCTGTTGTTGTGTGTTGTTGCCGCACTGGGAGGACGTTAATGAAACTGCCCAACAATAAACCCACATAAGAAACCAAGAACTCGCCCTCCATCATTCTACAGTTATAACGTGATTGGGCAGGTACGCTGTTTATATTGTGGGTTAGCGGACTCAGGTCCGCATGGACCTGAGTCCGCCTGAATTTCGGGAGATTTTCGGGAGAAAATTTGTCCCGGGAGGTTTTCGGGAGAGGCTCTGAATTTCGGGAGTCTCCCGGAAAATCCGGGAGGGTTGGCAAGTATGCTCTATGTCAACTCTGTAACCATGTATTACTCAATGACGTTGCCCTTAATTACTCTTTGTCTCGGTATATCCCCTCATAAATTGCATACTAGCTGATGCCTATGTCTATTAAGTTCTACCTCTTTTCTCTATGTAGTATATTTCCCCTCTTAAACCGCACACTAGCCAATGTTGCTCTTTGGGGTTTCTATATCAACCGCCTTAAACCACGTAGTGTTATTGCTCTCTCCTCATTTAAATGATAAATAATAAATGGGTTATACTTGTATAGCGCTTTTCTACCTTCAAGGTACTCAAAGCACTTTGACAGTATTACCACATTCACCCATTCACACACACATTCACACACTGATGGCGGGAGCTGCCATGCAAGGCGCTAACCAGCAGCCATCAGGAGCAAGGGGTGAAGTGTCTTGCCCAAGGACACAACGGACGTGACTAGGATGGTAGAAGGTGGGGATTGAACCCCAGTAACCAGCAACCCTCCGATTGCTGGCACGGCCACTCTACCAACTTCGCATTTGAAAACACTTCTTTGATGTCTACATAACTTGTAATGGTGAAGCTTTTATCACGGTTGTGGGTGTGGAGGCTTGGTGAGGAGGACCCAATTGCAGGGAAGCAAGGTGAAGGAACACGGTTGTTCAGTTCACGAGGTTTATTCCAACAACGAGGACAAGACATACGAGGATCGGACAAACAGAACTAAATACATTGACTAATTAGATAAGGAATTCAGCTGGCTGGACTAAAGAGGAAGGAGAGAGTTGATTACAGGAAAGCAGGGCCAGAGCAAGACACGGGTGCAACCAATAGTACTAACATGCACATGAACTAGACTAAAACATAAACACATAAACCAAGCCATGACCCGGGAAACAAATCATGACAGTACCCCCGCCATACTTGCCAACCCTCCCGATTTTTCCGGGAGACTCCCAAATTTCAGTGCCCCTCCCAAAAATCTCCGGGGGCAACCATTCTCCCGAATTTCACCCGGACAATGATATTGCCTTTAGCGTCCTCTACAACCTGTCGTCGCGTCCGCTTTTCCTCCATACAAACAGCGTGTCGGCCCAGTCACATATTGTATGCGGCTCCTGCAGACACGTAAGTGACTGCAAGAAATACTTGATCAACAGCCATACAGGTCACACTGAGGGTGGCCGTATAAACAACTTTAACACTGTTACAAATATGCGCCACACTGTGAACCCACACCAAACAAGAATGACAAACACATCCGCACCCTAACACAACATAAACACAACAGAACAAATACCCAGAATCCCTTGAAGCCCTAACTCTTCCGGGCTACAATATACACCCCCACTACCACCAAACCCCGCCCACCTCATCTCCCGAATTTGGAGGTCTCAAGGTTGGCAAGTATGACCCCCGGCCCTCCTTAAAAGGGATGATTCCAGACTTCCCGAAAACGAAAATGACGCAAGTCCACAGTCACGGGTGGGTGATAGGAGGAGTTGCCAGTGGGTCGCCAGGCCAAGTGTCCCCGGAGTCAGCGGGGACGAGTCAGTTGGCGGCGCAGAGTTGAACGCCACTGTAGCTGGCGTCCATGAACTAACCACATTCGTGGTCATTGAAACAGCAGGATGCGAGCACCTAACGGACACTTCCAAGCCAGGCGAGCAGGAGCTGTATGTGGCATAGTCGGAAAACCCACTGGAAGAGCGGCATCGCACAACAAAGCTGTGCGTCCACATTAGCACTGCCATTAGTTCTTCCCCCCCAGGAAGCGGATTCCAGACACCCTGTTTTTCTGCTGGAAAAGACACCAAGGGTGGGAGGGGGGAGGTGTGGAGGAGGGTTGGAGACTCCTTCTGCACTGACAACTGGATGGGAACCATGATGATTGAACCCCTTGTAGCCATTGAGACACGACTCGGGGTCACAGGAGAATGAGTGCCATCAGCCTGCTGCCGTTGGGTCAATGAAGCCTTATAAACTAAAAGAGGACGCTAACAGGGGAGAAGCTACACTGCAGGACTTAGGACCAGGTAAACAGACTTTCACCAAAGGAGAAGCTTATGAGATTGACAGGTTTAGACAGGCTGTGGGTGAACAGAAGTATGAGTGCGCCTACTTGGGCGACTTCATTGACCTACTTGGGCGACTTCATTGACCACCATGTGGTGGGCCAGAGTAGATGGTCAAACAAGTGCCCAAGTAAGGGTCAGAAGTCAACTCATGGGAAGAGGACAAAGAAGGGGAGTACCCTCTATTGGTCAAAGTGGTTGGGACACAAGAAGGATCTAACTCTAAATCAGAATCCAGGAGGTTAAAAAGCTCATCCAACATTCACCAAGGTCAGAAAGGTCAGCGTCATCCCAGGAAGTGTGAGACAGAGTATTAAGAACAGTGTTGGAAGTTGAACTAAGATAGGCAGGGTCATAATCAGAATGAGAAAGAATATTTTAATAGTTCACGCTCAGAATGTTCAAGGTCGGAGGACTCAATCATACCAAAATGTGGAGGATTAAAGGATAGGAAACAGGATTTAAAGTTGAAACGGGGATTGAGCACAAAAGACGAGTCGGACATGTAAAGGTCGGACAGACACAAGACAGCAAACAGAGGACTAAATAGATTGACTAATTAGATAACTAAATACACCTGGACTAAACACAAGAAGAGGAAGGCGAGAGTGGATTGGAGGAAAGCAGGGCCAGATCAAGACACAGGTGCAACCAATAATACCAACATGAACATGGGGAACACATCCATCCATCCATCCATTTCTACCGCTTTGTCCCTTTCGGGGTCACGGGGAGCATATCTCAGCTGCATTCATTTAGATCAGGGGTGTCAAACTCAAATACAGAGTGGGCCAAAATTTAAAACTGAACAAAGCCGCGGGCCAAGGTTGAACAAATTAACCTTTCTGATAGGGACCCAAACAAGTTTTGCATTAAATATTGAACAAGCAAGGCTTATATAACTTTATAGTGACATGCTAAATCCAGTTTCAAATAATAATAATTAAAAAATATCAATGGCATATCAAATACAATTTAAATAAAAATTTAATGCCTCTTTTCTATTTGCAGCCTTCTGAGGTAAATATCAACATTAACTTTTTCCACAGGCTAATAAATTTGAAAATAAAATAATGAATAAACCAACCATTCAGGACTTTAAATTGCTCAGTTTGCAACACACTGATCTAATCTGATGTGCCCAAGCCACATACCTGCCATCTTTACTTGGATGCAAGTTCATTAATGTCGGGGCTCAGGCTTTGAGCTGAGGCATCCCTCATTATCGAACGAAGGTGTTCATCAGTCATTATATCTCGTATTCCACAGTCTTGGGGGCGTGCCTTACAGGCACTGCTTTTAACGTCCTCTACGAGCTGACGTCACGTCCGCTTTTCATTCCTTCTAACAACGTGCCCGCCCAGTCACAAGATATGAGCGGCTTCTGTACGCACACATACGTAAATGCAAAGCATACTTCATCAACAGCGATACAGTTTACACTGAGAGTGGCCGTATAAGCAACTTTAACACTGTTAGAAATATACGCAACACTGTGAATCCACACCAAACAAGAATGACAAACACATTTTGGGAGAACATCCGCACCGTAACACAACATAAACACAACAGAACAAATACCCAGAACCCTTTGCAGCACTAACTCTTCCGCGACGCTACAAAATACACCCCCGCTACCTCCAAACCCCGCCGCCCCCCACACACACATACACACACCTTGTTGCGTCCCGGAAGAGTTAGTGCTGCAAAGGGTTCTGGGTATTTGTTCTGTTGTGTTTATGTTGTGTTACTGTGCGGATGTTCTCCCGAAATGTGTTTGTCATTCTTGTTTGGCGTGGATTCACAGTGTGGCGTATATTTCTAACAATGTTAAAGGTTTTTATACTGGCGCCCTCAGTGTAACCTGTATCGCTGAAGATCAAGTATGCGTTGCATTCACTTCTGTGTGCGTGCCAAAGCCGCACATTTTATGTAACTGAGCCAACACTAGTTGGACTGGACGAAAAGAGGACGTTACAATTCTCGGGAGGGGCACTGAAATTTGGGAGTCTCCCGGGAGGTTTGGCAAGTATGAGAATTAGCGGTGTACCGCGGCACCGCCGCTGTATATAATCAGCGGGCCAGCTCTAGTGTTAATTTGATATCACCTCACGGGCCAAGTGAAATTACACGGCAGGCCAAATTTGGCCCGCGGGCCAGAGTTTGACACCCATGATTTAGATGTATTCAGTGTTGTGTAATTCTAATACAGTGCCAAAAAGTTGTGAGCGAAAAGATCTTGCAAGTGCAACATTTTTTGACTCGCATCAAGAAACCTCCATGGGACAAAGCCCCGCCCCTGTTCTTCAAAACTAGTCACGACCCTGGTGAAACCCATCATTTATCCACACCAGAGCAAGGTGGGTATAGTGTCTTGCCCAAGGACACAACTGCAGTCACTGTGCACAAACAAAGAGCTCTTAAGTTTCTGGACGGCCGCTCTACCACCTAAGCCACGCCGCCCCTAAAAGTGACCCTAAAAGTAAAGAAAACAAATCCTGTCTTCACTTTTATCCAGAATCTCACCAAAATGCAATTCCTTGGCCCATGCAGCACCCTTTTAAAACGTGTAGTTAATCTTTTTTTTTTTGTCATAATCCTACTCAAACTATATAAAGCTATTTATTGCTGTGGTGACTAAAGACTTGAACTCAAAATATTGACCACCTCTAAATAGATATCAAATGAACTAAAGGCTTAAATAAAAGGGTTAGAGGAGTCTTCATTTGATCACTTGGCCTTGTCTGGTTGAGTAAGCCTCATCTTGAATAAGCCTCAGCTCAGTGGGCGTGTGTGTGTGTATGTGTGTGTGTGAGTGAGTTGGGCCCCTTGTGTGGGCCTATAGCCTCTATTAAAATTCAAGGCACCCAGTGGGCAATTAAATACATAATTAAAGTTATATAACAGAAAAAAAAAATCTCAACTGATTCACAGTCCAAAACATTACTTCATTAAAAAATACTTCATATATAATATTACTAGGGCTGTCAAATTATTATTTTTTTTAATCAGATTCATCACATCATGATTATCACGGTGATTACCTGCTTGCATAATTAAAATTTGTCGAAGAAAAGACCCCAATATTTGTATACAATGCAATTGTGACGATCTGTCACTTCACTTCTGGTGGTGGTTCCTTGTTTGGTGTTTGTTTCCTTTTTGTTCCCTTTCCTAGCTTTTCTCCCTGAGCGCTCGTTTTCCTCACCTGTCCCTGATTGGCAGCCCGGCAAACCTGGTTGCAGTTGCCAATCAGGCTGCAATGTATGCCTGCCTCGCCTGTTCCTCTGGGCTCGAGGAATAATGACTATGGTAAGAACCTCACATGCACAACTGCTTCCTTCTCTATTTTGAGTATTAAAAGACTCTTACCTGATCATCACTCTCCTGGTTCCTGCATCTTGGGGTCACTACCACTGCAGCCATGCGGGTTCCCAACATAATCCTCGAGCCCTGAGGAACAGGCGAGGCAGGCATATATAGCAGCCTGATTGGCAACTGCAACCAGGTGTGCCAGGCTGCCAATGATTAATGCGTTATTTTTTTGTTATTAATCACATGAATTAACTTGTTAATTCTGATAGCCCTAAAGATAATATATATGAGCAGGTGTCAAACTCAAAGCAAGATCTGGCCTGTCACGTCATTTTATGTAGCCCACGAAAGTCTGGAAAATATGTAGGTCAATAAAATACTTACCCTATTTTTCTGACTATGAGGCACACTTAAAATACTTTCATTTTATCAAAATCAACAGTGCGCCTTATAACATGGTGCCTAACGGACAAATTAATTATTGTTGTGCTTACCGTTATTTGGTACATGGTGTAATGATAAGTGTGACCGCTAGATGGCAGTCACACAAAAAATATGTGAGGACTGCAGATTGACGCCCCCTTTTCAATAAATGACATTAGCAAGTACAGGTTAGCAAGCAAGCTCAAAACGTTCATGTTTCATTGAGAATATAGAACATTAAACAGTGACACGGAGCTAAAAAATCTGTCAAAATGTTTTAGTAGGACTTTGGTAAGCTACGAAGCCGCACCGCTTGATGGAACGCGGCGTATTACGGCTACCATAGTCAGACATACTGTGCTTCAACATACAGCTATTATGGTGAATGTATAAGGACCCCAACATGGCACATATTAAGACATTATCTGGCGCTTTGTTTCAACCTATTATGCAAAACGAACTGTTCATACCTATTGGTTCCAGCTGATGTGTATTTGGGATCTGCATAAGTCCTGAAAATGTGTGTGTCGTTGTCAATAAGCTCCTTGTTTGTTGCTATTTGTAATATAAAGTAGCGCAAAGTTCTAAGATATCCATGGAAGGGCTAAAAACTATCGGTACAACGATGACGGGGAGAAGATGCTATGGAAGTGGAGGCACGTAAATAAGACCGCCTACAAAACAGCGCATACTGAAAAGACGGTAAGAAATCGGCTCGAAGATGGTCTGTAAAACATAATTATGCAACGTTTTGACCAAATAACCACCATTACTTGTTATGTAGACCACAAGAAAGTGTTGAAGAAATGAAGAAAAAAATCATAATATGACCCGTTTTATGCGCCTTTTGTGTGAAAATACACCTGAGTAGACCCACTCATCTGCAGTGTGCCTTATAATCTGGTGCGCCCTTTTGGTCCGAAGAATACGGTCAATTATTTAACTAAATTTGACTAAATTATTTAAATTTTGTCAGAAAAAAATGCATATCTTTTAAACTTTAATATCATCTGATCATGCCAAATATTATATCAATAAATACTTTCTTACAAAAATATTTGGTAACACTTTAGTATGGGGAACACATATTCACCATGAATTGGTTGCCTATTAACATGCAAATTAGTAACATATTAGCTCTTAATTAGTCATTATTAAGTACTTATTAATGCCTTATTCTATTATACAACCAGTAAGCCATTAACTAAGAGTCTTCCCTCAATAACCTCAGAATTATTGCTTATTAGTAACCCTAACTCTAACCCTTATATGTTGCCCTAGTGTCCAAATAACTCTAAATTAATTCTTTGTTAAGAACATCCAGAAGCTGCAATACATACAGAATAGTGCTGCTAGGATCCTGATGAGAGTGTGGAAATATGACCATATCACACCAACTCTCAAATCCCTTCACTGGCTTACTGTTCCACTCAAGATTGAATTCAAAGTCTCCCTACTAACCCGCCAGTGCCTCCATGGAAATTCCCCCCTCTACCTCAAAGAAATACTCACCCCCAAATCCTCCACACGACACCTCCGCTCCGGACAGGCTAACCTCCTCCAACCTCTGAAGACAAAGCTACGAATAATGGGAGACCGGGCTTTCTGCTCCGTCGCTCCCAGTCTGTGGAACGCTCTCCCTGACCACCTGAGGGCACCACAGACTGTGGATGCTTTTAAAAAAGGCTTAAAAACCCTTCTTTTTTTTTAAAAAAAAGCCCTTTTTTAGATATATGCATACTAGCATTAGCTATTTGGCTGTTCTAGTTTTGATTTTGATTTGATTTTTTTTAATACACTGTAGCACTTTGAGGTTGCTTACTCAATGTAAAGTACTCTTTACAAATAAAATCTATTATTATTACTAGAGATGTCCGATAATATCAGCCGATAAATGCGCTAAAATGTAATGTCGGAAATTATCGGTATCGTTTTTTTATTATCGGTATCGTTTTTGTTTTTTTGTTTTTTATTTTATTAAATCAACTGAAAAAACACAAGATACACTTACAATTAGTGCACCAACCCAAAAAAAAACCTCCCTCCCCCATTTACACTCATTCACACAAAAGGGTTGTTTCTTTCTGTTATTAATATTCTGGTTCCTACATTATATATCAATATATATCAATACAGTCTGCAAGGGATACAGTCCGTAAGCACACATGATTGTGTGTGCTGCTGGTCCACTAATAGTACTAACCTTTAACAGTTAATTTTACTCATTTTCATTAATTACTAGTTTCTATGTAACTGTTTTTATATTGTTTTACTTTCTTTTTTATTCAAGAAAATGTTTTTCATTTATTTATCTTATTTATTTATTTTTTTTAAAGTACCTTATCTTCACCATACCTGGTTGTCCAAATTAGGCATAATAATGTGTTAATTCCATGACTGTATATATCGGTTGATATCGGTATCGGTGATTAAAGAGTTGGACAATATCGGAATATCGGATATTGGCAAAAAGCCATTATCGGACATCCCTAATTATTATTAATAAGCAACTAATTAATGGTGAATATGTTCCCCATACTAAAGTGTTACCAAATATTTTTGTAAAGATAAAAATAGTTCAATGTCTGCTTGTCACCTTTACTTATGATTACAAAGCAAGGTCTCCATCAATTTGTACATTTAAAAAAAAAATCTAATAATCAAATGCATCCGTATAATTGTGTGATAATATAAGGTGATAATATAAATAAAAGGTGATTATTAGGGGTGTAACGGTACACAAAAATTTCGATTCGGTACGTACCTCGGTTTAGAGGTCACGGTTCGGTTCATTTTCGGTACAGTAAGAAAACAAAATATACATTTTTTGGTTATTTATTTACCAAATTTGTAAACAATGGCATAACATACATATACACACAGGCTCCATTGCCAGGGTTAATGTGGTCAACATATACAAAATAAAAACTAAATAAGATAAGGCTCAGAATGATTTCTTAACAAAACCTTTCTGCAGATAAAGTGCTTTTTTTGATTGATTGATTGAGACTTTTATTAGTAGATTGCACAGTACAGTACATATTCCGTACAATTGACCACTTAATGGTAACACCCCAATAGGTTTTTCAACTTGTTTGAGTTGGGGTCCACGTTAATCTACATTAAACTGCCTCAAGTTGTTGCTCAGATTAAATAAAATGACAAAACTTTTCTTCTACATATAAAAAGTGCAACATTAAACAGTTTCAAGTCAACTCAGCCTCAGATTAACTTTTCTCCCCCCCCCCAGTCTGGCTAATTTGGCAGTAAAAGGATATATGGGCTCATTGTTCTTCCACCCTAGAAGTGGGTCAAAATCTAGTTTTTAATGCAATATGGACTTAAATCTGCTGCTATAAAAACATTTGTTATTGCTTTAGCCCTGCCTGACTCGCCGAACCGAAACCCCTGTACCAAAACGGTTCAATACAAATACATGCACCGTTACACCCCTAGTGATTATACATTTATTTCAGTGCCTTCAAATGATATATTGAAATTAAAATGAGATGCATCACACTTGAATTTCAATTAATCATGATTAATCGCACAACTCAAATACATCATTTCAATTGATTTTTTTTAAGAAAACCCTCTATCAAAAAGGAGGTTGACATCCCTGCCTTAGTTATTAAATTAAAATATTATACACGACTCTGAATATAGTAATCCTAATAAAGTCATCGATTCGTCATGGACACAGTGACAGTGGAATGACGTCACCCAGCAACTACACAAAGGGCCAATCAACACAATTTGCAACGTCGCACTTTTCCTGCCTTGCAGCAGCGCCTTTGTGTTGACTAGATGACTACAAACACAACAGTCACCTTGTAACAGTGACACAAATATTATGTAGCCAGCACGCCACGGGCTGACCCACTTCCATGCCGCACAGCAGCACTTTGCAGCAAATGTGCCTTTTGTTGCACCGTAGGCAATCCCCACGCAGCGTGCACGCGCATAAGGGGATCACCTATAACACCACGGTAGCAATAATTAGCCTTGTCATGTGGAAAAAAGCGTGCGTGGGAAGAGCGGCGTCAGTATGCGGGATGAAGCAGGAAAAGGCCATATGGAGGAAGGTGATAACGTGGGTAACAACACAGTATAAATGGAGGGCCACACCCATCCACCCTTGCGTGGATGGAGGGAACCACCGTGGAGGCTTTTTTTTACCTGCGCATCCGTAAGACTTGCACAGCAGCCACCGCACGCTGGCTCGGATCCGAGCCCGGCTGAAGTCACACCGGTCCAGAGGCGGGATCTCCGGCACGGTGAAGGGCCTCCTCTTCGTCGTTGTCGCCGCCGTAGCCGTCGTGGCCTCGCCGGGAGAGTCCACCATGTCCGCGCTGTGGCGCACGGAGCACCGGCTGGAGCGATGGGAAGAGGAGGGATGGAGGATGGAGAGAGGAGGAGGAGGAGGAGGAGGAGGAGGAGGAAGAGGGTGGAGGATCTTGTGACGTAGACCCGGAAAAGCGTGAATCACATTCTCTACAATAGAATAGAATAGAATAGAATAGAATATATATAGAGCAGCGGTCCCCAAACTACGTCGGAAATCTCAGGTTAAAAAAAAAATGGTAACACTTTAGTATGGGGAACATATTCTAAGTCACAAAGACTTAATTTAGAGTTATTCATACTTGCCAACCTTGAGACCTCCGATTTCGGGAGGTGGGGGGTGGGGGGTGGGGGACGCGGTCGGGGGTGGGGCGTGGTTGGGGGCGTGGTTAAGATATATATATATATATATATATATAAGAAATATTTGACTTTCAGTGAATTATATATATATATATAAATAAAAGAAATACTTGAATTTCAGTGTTCATTTATTTACACATATACACACACATAACACTTATCTACTCATTGTTGAGTTAAGGGTTGAATTGTCCATCCTTGTTCTATTCTCTGTCACTATTTCAGAACACACACATTATACAAATATACATTATAAAATCAATAAGAAAACGGGAGCTCTAATTTGGGAGTCTAAATTAGGATCAGAAGTTCCTATATAAACATTGCGCACTCACGTCGCCTTTTTGTATTGATTACTGCAGCTGTGCACTGGATTCATTCACAAATACTTCAACTCACAAACACTTTAGAGTTAGGCTCCACCATCAGAATGTGTACTTAAACTTATAAAGATCACGTGGATATTATTCAGTGAGTTGATTCACCAAAACTAACCTGTTATACAGGAGGAAAAAGCACACAGGACGTTTCAATTGTTCACAGACTGGTCGCGCTCATCAGAATGACAAGACACTTCCGGTCTGCAGGTGATAGCATTAAATTGGGAAGAAACGCCCTACTGCTCCCTACTGACCAATGTGAATACTGATAAATGTGTAATGACAGCTCCAAAAACGAATTCAAACCACAAAATAAAATAAATAAATCAACACAAAAATGTGACACATTATGGGTGGGTCACATATGCATGTACAGTAGATGGCAGTATTGTCCTGTTTAAAAGTGTCACAACATTGCTGTTTACGGCAGACGAACTGCTTTACGGTAGACGAAAACTTGACTGCTGTTGTTGTGTGTTGTTACCGCGCTGGGAGGACGTTAATGAAACTGCCTAACAATAAACCCACATAAGAGACCAAGAACTCGCCCTCGATCATTAGCTGTTTATATTGTGGGAAAAGCGGACGTGTGAACAGGCTGTCAACACGTCACTCAGGTCCGCATGGAGCTGGAGGGGGCGTGGCCTCCAGCTCCGCCTGAATTTCGGGAGATTTTCGGGAGAAAATTTGTCCCGGGAGGTTTTCGGGAGAGGCGCTGAATTTCGGGAGTCTCCCGGAAAATCCGGGAGGGTTGGCAAGTATGGAGTTATTTGGACACTAGGGGACATACTTGCCAACCTTGAGACCTCCGAATTCGGGAGATTTTTTTTGGGGGGGGGGAGTATATTTATAGCTAGGATTCACTGAAATTAAAGTATTTCTTATATATATATATATATATATATATATATATATATATATATATATATATATATATATATATTAGGGGGCAGCACGGTGGAGAGGGGTTAGTGCGTCTGCCTCACAATACGACGGTCCTGAGTAGTCGTGAGTTCAATCCCGGCCTCGGGATCTTTCTGTGTGGAGTTTGCATGTTCTCCCCCAAAGACATGCACCTGGGGATAGGTTGATTGGCAACACTAAATTGGCCCGAGTGTGTGAATGTGAGTGTGAATGTTGTCTGTCTATCTGTGTTGGCTCTGCGATGAGATGGCGACTTGTACGGGGTGTACCCCGCCTTCCGCCCGAATGTAGCTGGGATAGGCTCCAGCGCCCCCCGCGACCCCGAAGGGAATAAGCGGTAGAAAATGGATGGATGGATATATATTAGGGATGTCCGATAATGTTTTTTTGCCGATATCCGATATTCCGATATTGTCCAACTCTTTAATTACCGATATCGATATCAACCGATACTGATATATACAGTCGTGGAATTAACACATTATTATGCCTAATTTGGACAACCAGATATGGTGAAGAGAAGGTCCTTTTTTTAAATATTAATAAAATAAAATAAGATAAATTAATTAAAAACATTTTCTTGAATAAAAAAAGAAAGTAAAACAATATAAAAACAGTTACATAGAAACTAGTAATTAATGAAAATGAGTAAAATTATCTGTTAATTTAGAGTTATTTGGACACTAGGGAACATATTCCAAGTAACAAAGACTTAATTTAGAGTTATTTGGTTAGGGTTAGGGTTAGGGTTAGAGGGTTAGGGTTGAGGTTCGGGTTAGGGTTAGTAATGGTGAATATGTTCCCCATACTAAAGTGTTACCGGCTTACTGGTTGTATAATAAGGCCATGCAGAATAAGGCATTAATAAGTACTCAATAATGACTAATTAAGAGCCAATATGTTATTAATTTGCATGTTAATAAGCAACTAATTAATGTTGAATATGTTCCCCATACTAAAGTGTTACTAAATATATATATATATATATATATATATATATTTATTTATTTTTTTGTAATTTTCTTTTTTTAATCTGTCCTTTCTAATCCATTTTCTACCACTTGATACTCCTAACTGCTCAGGCAAATCATATTGTCTAAAAAAATATATATATATATATATATATATATATATATATATATATATATATATATATATATATATATATATATATATATATATATATATATATATATATATATATATATATATATATATATATATATATATATATATATATATATATATATATATATATATATATATATACAGCCCAGTACCCGGCCAAGTTTTTTTTAACCCAATGCGGCACCAAGTCCAAAAGTTTTGGGACCCCTGGTCTAAAATTATAAAACTAACCCACGGGTGTCAAACTCAATCACACAGGGGGCCAAAATTCAAAGCACACTAATTAATTGCAGGCCGAATAGGATTCATTGGCATTTCCAGCATCCAAAATCCGGCCCGCCTGAAGTCTCAGGTTAAAAAAAATAAAAATGTATTATTATTTTTTTGAATATGTCCTTTCTAATCCATTTTCTACCGCTTGTTACTCTCGGTGTCTCTTAGCTGCTCAGGCAAATCATATTGTCTAAAAATGCATTTTCCCATCGATAACGTGACATCATCGTGCTCGGAATATACATGGGCCGGCCAAATTTTTTTAACCCAATGCGGCCCCCAAATCAAAAAGTTTGGGGACCCCTGGAATAGAGAATGGCTTTGTCGTCTGTTTCTACATGAAAAACATACATTTGACTTTGACACAGCTTCATCAAAAAAAATTATGAAATAAGTTAAAGAAGATAATAAAGAAAACATTGATTAGGAAAACACACACACAAAAGTCAAAAAATCACATTAAGGAAATGGCAATCATTTTTCCACACACATTGCTTCATTAAAAAAAAAAAAAGTTAAATGAACATGATGAAAATAATGTAAAATATGTCATATGAATGTTCTCATCCATCCAAGTCATTGTAATCTCAGGGCATTCAATCGATCGCAAATGGACTGTTTGGTTTGTCTTAGAAAAAGTTTCGCCTCTGATCCGAGTAGGCTTCATAAATTCATGCTCATAGACTTAGATTGGTCAGATCTAGTCTTAGACTTAGATTGGTCAGATAGACTTAGATTGGTCAGATCTAGTCATAGACTTAGATTGGTCAGATAGACTTAGATTGGTCATATCTAGTCTTGGTAGAGTGGCCGTGCCAGCAATCGGAGGGTTGCTGGTTACTGGGGTTCAATCCCCACCTTCTACCATCCTAGTCAAGTCCGTTGTGTCCTTGGGCAAGACACTTCACCCTTGCTCGTGATGGGTGCTGGTTAGCGCCTTGCATGGCAGCTCCCGCCATCAGTGTGTGAATGTGTGTGTGAATGGGTGAATGTGGAAATACTGTCAAAGCGCTTTGAGTACCTTGAAGGTAGAAAAGCGCTATACAAGTATAACCCATTTATTTATTTATCATAGACTTACATTACTCAGATACACTTAGATTGGTCAGATTTAGTTTTAGACTTAAATTGTTCGGCTCTAGTCTTAGACTTAAATTGATCAGATCTAGTCATGGACTTAGATTGTCAGTCCAGTCCAGTTGCGATCAATTATTTGCCCTGAAAAAATATAAAATATGATGTAGCACAGAGGTTCTTAACCTTTTTGACCATGGGGCCCAACTTTTCTTCTACCGAGGGGCATGGACCCACTGAAATATTAACTCTGAACTACAAATCTTAGTCTTGATTTTAATCGTATTCAATAACTTCTTCTTTTTCTTCTTCTTCGGTTCCGTCTAGTTGACGTCGACCTTGGATGATATCATGCACCAGTCTTCTCTATTCTGCTCTTTCCACCACTCTATCTCTTAGCTCAGCTAATGTCATTCCTGTTGTTTTTGTAATTCCTTCCATCCACCTTTGCCTTTGTCTTCCTTTTGGTCGTTTCCCCTCACATTTTCCAGGCATGATGTCTTTACCTAAGTTGTTGTATCTAATTCTCATGATATGGCCAAAGTAACCTAGCTGTTGTTTAATGATCCTGTCTAATAATGAAATGCTTGGTTTAATTTTCTCTAGCACTTCTTTATTTGAGATTCGTTTTATCCACGGAATTTTTAAGATTCTGCGCCAACATAATAACTCAAAGTATTTTTCGTGAGTCTTGTTTTTTCAATATCCAACTTTCACATCCATAAGTTGCTATTGGTAATATTAAAGTCTCTATCATTGTGATCTTGGTGCTTAGAAGAATGTGGTTGCTCTTGAGCATATCATTCAGTTTAATCAGTGATGATCTGGCCATTGTTAATCTTATTTAGATTTCCTTTGAACACCCACCATCTTCATATATTTCACTGCCTAGGAAGCAGAACGACTGCACTACTTCTGTTTTCTTGATCCAACTTGAACTCTCTGATGTTTTCTGATGTCATTATCTTGTTTGTTTTTTTCATATTTAATTATAGGCCCACCTTAGCACTTTCATTCTTGACTTAAGCTAATAACATTATTCAATAAATATATCTATGTATATAACACATAAACCTTAGACTCGGCTTATTAGAAAAATAAGTATTAAAAATGTATTTACATATAATTATGTTGGCTAAAATAAACTAAATTAATATGTTCATTAACTAAACTGTCAATAAAATTGAAGCTAAAATGAAAATACAGCTTCACCACTTAAGTCATAATTGTTGCGCTTAAGAAATGGAAATTACTTTAGCTCCACACTTTTTCCATTTGTATTGTCATTACTGCAGCAAGTGGTGGAAAAGTGTATTAAAATAGACTACCGCTGCGGCTGTATGTATACAAGTTATTATTTATTATTGTTATTTGAAATATATGCATATAACCTCAATATTTGTGGTAAACATAATCACATATTTTCAAGATAATCAATTAATGTTTTTATTATTTATTAAATATTTATTTTTTTCCCTCCAAAGAACAAATGTAATTGTATCATTAAAAATTATATACAAAACCTGGGAATAATTACAGGTTTTCATTACAGTAACACATTTTAACATTAAAAACATTATAATTTATGTCTTGTTTTTTTTGTTAATAACTTGTATTAATAAGTTTATAAATTCAAATTATTGCTGTCAATTTTTTTTTTAATACGATTAAATCACACTTTTGAATTTGGATTACTCATGATTATTTACAGGTTATGGCTTGCTTGCATGATTTAAATGAACCTAAATAAGACCCCAATATTTGGACACAAATGCAATTTTATTGTCTGAATGTCATACAGAATTTTTTTTTTTTAATGTTTAACTTGAATACACGTCATTTATTTATTTAAAACCTGTTAACAGTTTTATTTAAAGTCCAGTCAGGGTGTATTTTGAAGTGAAATTTGCAAGCAAGCACACCAGTCAGAGTCTCCTCACTCATTTTTGCACTGACGTATATGCAGTGATCTGATCACTGACCCTATAGCAAACTGTGCTGCCTTTCAGGTAACCAGAATATGTACAATCAAAATAAATTGTGTGATTTATCTGTGTATATCAATGATTAATGTGATAATTTTTTGTGATTAATCACATGAGTTAACATGTTATTTTTGACAGCCCTAATTAAATTGTATTAAATTAGGACAATAATCATAACAATAATACGAATGTATTGTATTGTATTATTATATCAATTTAATATGTATATATACTTTTTTTTCATTAAAATAACTTAACAGTCACTGGTTGTTTTGTGAACTCTGTTAAGTAATGTTGCTATTTAGCCACAAGATGGCAGTCTCATAAAGCGCCAGCACAGTTTAGTTTTGAAATAAGGCTAATTGGAAAATGTTAAAGCTGCTGTTTGAAACTTGCTCAAAGTTACATTTTTCAATCCAAGATGTAAAATCAAAACAGCACCTAGCTGGTGGTTTAACAGAACATGTGTTTTTAAAAATGTTTTTTCAAAACTGTTCACAATTACAAATTACATTGAATAAAAATTGCACTTTTGACTGATTAATTAGTCTGGAGTTCATGGCTGTCACTCACAGCTGTCTCGTACACATGCACACGCCTACAGTGCATGCACATACACAAAAGTAGTACCACAGAAGCAACTAACAATTTGCAGTTATGTTGTTGTTATGACAAAATATCAATTCAGTGACCGCTAACGTTAGAAGCTATAGTCTTTACCAAATCGCTATCATAGTAGCTGACAACACACAAATGCATATGTGTTACATATAGCTTAGTTTACGTGATTTTGCGCTAAAAGTCGGAAGAGGTCAGGATATAATGCTCGCAAAATATAAGCTAAAAAGACTAGTTTTAGGAAAAAATACTAAAAATTACTGAAACTATCTGTCAATGCAGCTAGTTAATGTACATCCTAAATTAAGTTCTGTTCATCTAGAAATTAGCAGGACTTTGAAGCTAGAAATTCATATTTTATTCTGAAAACAAGCATTATTCAACTTGGAATTCTTAAATTGACCATCCTCGGGACGATTTTCTATGTGGGGGGAAAAAATATCTGATTTGAATAGTTATTTTCTCAATTTTAACATTTTTAAACTACACAAAATATAATCATTCATGCTAAATTTAAGATTATAATGTCAAACCAGTGACTAAAGTTAAGTAAATAGCTCTAAAACTAGAGACATTTCGCAAAATAAAATTAAAAATTTTGGCAAGAGGCAAATAATTTGCAACACACAATACTTTGGAAAGTTTAGTTTAGTTGTTACAGTGAAAATTCTGAACCATTTTTAAAATTCTAGTTCTAACTCTGCATTCTCCATGACTCAACATCAAACCTGCAAACATTTTTCGAACAACTTCACAGACATTTATGTTTATCAAAAATGATACATGCAGTACATGCCTGTGAGTAAGACCTCCAAGAAGAATTTACTTCCATGCAGGGAAGGGAGGTGGGAGTGTAAAAGATTTGGTTTCGTATTTTCCAGGAACCACTGGCGGCCTACAACCAGCTGTCAACATCTGTTGGCGAGAGAGGTCTGTGAACGTGCTACCATGGCAACTTTTGGGGTAAAACAATACATTCTGTAACACTTGTTCAGATTTGGAAACTATTTTGTCCATACTGAAGGACAAAATGGGAAAATAAATCTGTAGAAATCCTAGAAGTTTGTCAAACTGTCCCGATCATAAAACAGCATCCATCCATCCATCCATCCATCCATCTTCTTCCGCTTATCCGAGGTCGGGTCGCGGGGGCAGCAGCCTAAGCAGGGAAGCCCAGACTTCCCTCTCCCCAGCCACTTCGTCCAGCTCTTCCCGGGGGATCCCGAGGCGTTCCCAGGCCAGCCGGGAGACATAGTCTTCCCAACGTGTCCTGGGTCTTCCCCGTGGCCTCCTACTGGTCAGGCGTGCCCTAAACACCTCTCGAGGGAGGCGATCGGGTGGCATCCTGACCAGATGCCCGAACCACCTCATCTGGCTCCTCTCGATGTGGAGGAGCAGCGGCTTTACTTTGAGCTCCCCCCGGATGACAGAGCTTCTCACCCTATCTCTAAGGGAGAGCCCTGCCACCCGGTGGAGCAAACTCATTTCGGCCGCTTGTACCCGTGATCTTGTCCGGTCATAACCCAAAGCTCATGACCATAGGTGAGGATGGGAGCGTAGATCGACCGGTAAATTGAGAGCTTTGCTCCTTCTTCACCACAACGGATCGATACAGCGTCCACATTACTGAAGACGGCGCACCGATCCGCCTGTCAATCTCACGATCCACTCTTCCCTCACTCGTGAACAAGACTCCGAGGTACTTGAACTCCTCCACCTGGGGCAGGGTCTCCTCCCAAACCCAGAGATGGCACTCCACCCTTTTCCGGGCGAGAACCATGGACTCGGACTTGGAGGTGCTGATTCTCATCCCAGTCGCTTCACACTCAGCTGCGAACCGATCCAGCGAGAGCTGAAGATCCTGGCCAGATGAAGCCATCAGCACCACATCATCTGCAAAAAGCAGAGACCTAATCCTGCAGCCACCAAACCGGATCCCCTCAACGCCTTGACTGCGCCTAGAAAATTCTGTCCATAAAAGTTATGAACAGAATCGGTGATAAAGGGCAGCCTTGGCGGAGTCCAACCCTCACTGGAAACGTGTCCAACTTACTGCCGGCAATGCGGACCAAGCTCTGACACTGATCATACAGGGAGCGGACCGCCAAAATCAGACAGTCCGATACCCCATACTCTCTGAGCACTCTCCACAGGACTTCCCGAGGGACACATAAAACAGCAACGAAGACAAAGTTGCATTTGAACACTCTTTACTGTCACCAAAGTGTAAAGGCTAAACACTTCAAAATGTAAAACCAATGAAATACTGTGGCAAGTTCTCACTTTCACATAGTAAATTATTGAATTTTATAACATAGCCAGGCATACACAGACAGCAAGCCCGTATAGGTGAGTCATCTTTGAGGGCGGATCAGGCGATGAAGAAATATGTAATCAAACCAGTATTACCCCATTCCAGAAATGCTTCCCAGCTTTACTAGTATTGAGCGTAAGTTCCTTCCCATCTCTTCTAGTACAATAGCCTACACACAAACTTGTTACACTATTAGTCACCACAGTGTCATTGATGAATGAAAAATTAATTGCTGACTCCAAAAAATTCTGTATTGCAAAACGTACAGCTTCTTAGGTTAGTATGAAGTCCAATATGTGACCAACTGAGTCGTTTGTGGAATTAAATGCTCTTGATGATTTGCAGAACTGACTTTTTGCACACATTTGATTGTAAATGTTAATGTTTCATTCTGAAAATATTGAAACATGCAGAAGTAAAAATTGTGAAACATAACATTTCAGTGTTATATAGTAACTCCGCCATGCCTCCGTGGTTTGAGTTTAAATGTTCAGGACTTTCAGAATCCCAAATACACAAAAACAGATACCAACAGGTAAGAAAAGTAGGTTTTGCATACCCCCTTAAGTAGAATACACTCCTTATCTGGAGCAAGTGTTAGTAAACAATAGCTTGAAATAATTAAATTAGGGCTGTCAAATTATCTTTTTTTTTTTAATCACACTGCAAAAACTGAAATCTAAGTAAGATTAAATATCTCAAATAAGGGTGATATTTGCTTATTTTCTGTCTGATAAGATCATTCTTATTTTATGTTAGAGTGTTTTACTTGTTTTAAGGGTTTTGGTCCTAAATTATCTCAGTAAGCGATTACAGCTTACAGTACTATGGAATGCCCTCCCGGTAAAAGTTAGAGATGCTACCTCAGTAGAAGCATTTAAAGGCCAACTGAAACCCACTACTACCGACATCGCAGTCTGATAGTTTATATATCAATGATGAAATCTTAACATTGCAACACATGCCAATACGGCCGGGTTAGCTTACTAAAGTGCAATTTTAAATTTCGCGCGGAATATCCTGCTGAAAACATCTCGGTATGATGACGTCAGCGCGTGATGTCACGGATTGTAGCGGACATTTTGGGACAGCATGGTGGCCAGCTATTGAGTCGTCTGTTTTCATCGCAAAATTCCACAGTATTCTGGACATCTGTGTTGGTGAATCTTTTGCAATTTGTTCAATAAACAATGGAGACAGCAAAGAAGAAAGCTGTAGGTGGGAAGCGGTGTATTGCGGCAGGTGTTGTGCCGGATAACGCACCCCGCCGTAGAATGCACCCCCTGACTGTTTTGCCGGATAACACAGCCGGTGTTTCATTGTTTACATTCCCGAAAGATGACAGTCAAGCTTTACCATTGGCCTGTGGAGAACTGGGACAACAGAGACTCTTACCAGGAGGACTTTGAGTTGGATACGCAGACACGGTGCCGTGAGTACGCATGCAGCTGCGGCTTCCAAACATTTGATCGCTTGCCCGTACGTGCGTGCCGCTATGTGCATGTCACGTACGTAACTTTGGGGACTTTGGGGAAATATATGTGCTGTATGAACTTTGGGGAGGTGAACGGTACTTTGGGCTGTGGGATTGAGTGTGTTGTGCAGGTGTTTGAGTTGTATTGGCGGGTTATATGGACGGGAGGGGGGAGGTGTTTGTTATGCGGGATTAATTTGTGGCATATTAAATATAAGCCTGGTTGTGTTGTGGCTAATAGAGTACCGGTATATATATGTCTTGTGTTTATTTACTGTTTTAGTCATTCCCAGCTGAATATCAGGTCCCACCCGCCTCTCACAGCATCTTCCCTATCTGAATCGCTCCCACTGCCCTCTAGTCCTTCACGCTCACTTTCCTCATCCACAAATCTTTCATCCTCGCTCAAATTAATGGGGAAATCGTCGCTTCCTCTGTCCGAATCGCTCTCGCTGCTGGTGGCCATGACCCTGATTGTCTGCTACTTCCGGTACAGGCAAGGCTTTTTTATCAGCGACCAAAAGTTGCGAACTTTATCGTCGATGTTCTCTACTAAATCCTTTCAGCAAAAATATGGCAATATCGCGAAATGATCAAGTATGACACATAGAATGGACCTGCTATCCCCGTTTAAATGAGAAAATCGCATTTCAGTAGGCCTTTAAGTCCCATCTTAAAACTCATTTGTATACTCTAGCCTTTAAATAGACCCCCTTTTTAGACCAGTTGATCTGCCGTTTTTTTTCTTTTCTCCTCTGCCCCCCTCTCCCTTGTGGAGGGGGCGGGGGCACAGGTCCGGTGGCCATGGATGAAGTGCTGGCTGTCCAGAGTCGGGACCCGGGGTGGACCGCGAGCCTGTGTATCAGTTGGGGACATCTCTGCGCTGCTGACCCGTCTCCGCTCGGGATTGTCTCCTGCTGGCCTCACTATGGACTGGACTCTCACTATTATGTTAGATCAGTGGTTCTTAACCTTGTTGGAGGTACCGAACCCCACCAGTTTCATATGCGCATTCACCGAACCCTTCTTTAGTGAAAAATAAAATGTTTTTTTTCAAATTCAAGACAAAGTTATATGTTTTTGGTAACACTTTAGTATGGGGAACATATTCTAAGTAACAAAGACTTAATTCAGAGTTATTTGGACACTAGGGGAACATATTCTAAGTAACAAAGACTTAATTTAGAGTTATTTGGACACTAGGGGAACATATTCTAAGTAACAAAGACTTAATTTAGAGTTATTTGGACAGTCGAGGAACATATTCTAAGTAACAAAGACTTAATTTAGAGTTATTTGGACACGAGGGGAACATATTCTAAGTAACATAGACGTAATTTAGAGTTATTTGGACACTAGGGGAACATATTCTAAGTAATAAAGACTTAATTTAGAGTTTTTTGGTTAGGGTTAGGGTCAGGGTTAGAGAGTTAGGGTTATAATAAGGCCATGCCGAATAAGGCATTAATAAGTACTTAATAATGACTAGTTAAGAGCCAATATATTACTAATTTGCATGTTAATAAGCAACTAATTGATGGTGAATATGTTCCCCATACTAAAGTGTTACCATGTTTTTTTTACAGGTGCACAAAATGAACCGTGCATGAACATCACCTTGTTCAAAGAACAAAACCAACACAGTGCATAAACTCACAACAAACTACACACCTGCCAATCAGTCAGCGGTTGCCGTATCCGTAATACGCCGATAGGGAGAAGTTTGTATTCACACGATGAGTCGGGTGTGTCTTGACCTCCCGAACTCCTAGGGTTCGATCGAACCCAGGTTAAGAACCACTGTGTTAGATCTACTATGGACTGGACTTTCACAATATTATGTCAGACCCACTCGACGTCCATTGCATCCGATATCTCCCCTAGAGGGGGGGGGGGGGTCACCCACATATGCAGTCCTCTCCAAGGTTTCTCATAGTCATTCACATCGACGTCCCATTGGGGTTGTAAGATTTTCCTTGCCCTTATGTGGGCTCTGTACCGAAGATGTCGTTGTGGCTTGTGCAGCCCTTTGAGACACTTGTGATTTAGGGCTATATAAATAAACATTGATTGATTGATTGATAACAGAAAATCATTGAGAACTAATGCTTTAGTCTTCTTTTTTATTTTTTTCAAATATAGTTGTATTAAATCCTCACTAAAGTTTTACGCAATTTTACTTCATGACACTGACATGAAGGGGAAGAAAAGACGGATGGAGAGTAACTGACTCACTAGAATTGTAGCTCCGCCCCTGGGAGGTCTCCGCATTCCGGTTTGAAACATCACGCCACTGCTGTAGCTCCGCCCCTTTGTGGTCCTGTCCCGCCGTTCAAAAATGGACCAAATGCGGTCAGAGCGCCTCTCACTCTCAACGTCTACTTCCTTAGCGTGACACGGCTTATTTAGTAAGGGGAGCCAACTCACGCTCGCTGTGACATCCCGGAGCGGCAGACGTTGAAGTCGACGACGAAGGAAGAAGATGCTGTGGTCGCGACAGGTGGCGTGTTGCTGCCTGCTGATGCTCATCCACGCTTCTGCTCTGTCTGGTGAGACCATTTTTATTTTTGTTGTATTTATTGTTGGCAGCAGGATGTCCTCATTGATTTGTGTCCGTGTGCAACACGGAACTATTCGTTTGTTTGCACCAAGATGAACCAAATGTCCCTCAGTATTCCAAACTCGCCTATTAAAAATTCGACACTATAAATACGGCAAATTGTATTTAAAAAAAATTGTATTTACTGTTACTCTTTATTTGTTTGATTAAAGGACGGTCTAGCTTTTTTTCTTTTGACATTTCTCCATAGTAGTGCCGGTGCCGTTTCATAGCTTCCGGTGGGCGTGGCTCATGTCATTCGTAGTAGTTGGGTGGGCGTGGCACTCTTGGCCACATTCCATTCTTTGACTGGGTGGCATGGAAATACGGGAAACTACAATTTTCTCTTCGTGGCTGTGAGATATGGGCCATATGCAATATTTAGTCTAAATATTAAATAAATAAATATGATTTAGTATTTGTTTAACCCTTGTGTGGTGTTCGGATCTGTAGGACCCATTTTCATTTTTTATTAAAAGAAAAATGATACAATTAATTAATTTTTCAAACTGAGACTCATTTTCTGTGAAGAACATATACTGTATCAGAATACATATTCAATTAAAGCTGCAAGCAGCGACGGACGGGACCGACTTTGAGGGCTCATAAAATCCAAACCGGAGCAGTATTTAAAACTATTTCATCAACTTTTTGTCACGTGGGGGTCGCATATTGATGCGGGATCACGGACACTCCGGACAAAAACGTGAAGGTATGAGGTGATTTATTTACATAACAAATAGAAAACAAGCAAAAGAAAAGCGTGCCGAACGCACGGGAAGCTATGGCTAACACTTAGCACAGGAGTCTGGAACATGAAATACAAGAACGTGAATGTAGCTTACCGCAAACAAGGAGCACCGGACTAGTGAACAGAAAGGCAGGCTTAAATAGTGTCAGTGATGGAAAACAGGTGCGTAGGGAACACAAGCGGCAGGTGAAAATAATAAGTAACCATGGTGACGAAACAAATTCACAGGTGCACAAGCAATAACTAAAGGAGTCCAAAACTAACCAAACATAACTAAACAAAACATGATCCGACCACGGATCATGACACTTTTAATCAGAAGGGTTCAATCTCTCTCCTGTGCTAATTTGAAGCCGACACGACAAACGCGCTCAGAGGAGATAATGTTTGAAAAAAGGTGACTGTTTTTACACAACTTTTGTTTTGAAGGGGGAATTGCAAACTTCCTGTTGATTTTTGCTGGGGGTTGTCAGTGTATGAAATATAGGTCTAAGTGAGACCTACATACGTTTTATGTCTCTACGACATTCCTACTGGGAATTACAGGCAGTTTTGTCTGTTGTCTTCCTAGGGGGCGCTAGAGCGCAATTTTGAGTTTTGGGGTTTGGTTTTTTTATTAGATCGCAATTTTCGCCAGTCCTGATGTGTGTGTCCAATTTGGTGAGTTTTGAAGCATGTTAAGGGGGTCAACATACAGCTCAAAGAGGCGGCGGTATACGGTAATAATAAAACGCTAGAAATACAATAGGGTCCTCTGTCCCAAAGGGACTCGGTCCCTAATGACCACACACCATACACCTCCCCCCCCCCCCCCCCACACACACACATTTCTATTACATATAAGATGTGGTACACATGTTCTGTGTACCACACACACACACACACACAGCAGGCCTAGACAGGAGGAGGACAGAGTGTAGGTACACAGAACATCAGAGGGTCAAATGTGCGAGAAAATGAGAGCAGACAGTGTTGACAAACAATGTTGCAACCTTGTGTGAGAACCGCAGGTGCAGAAACACAAAAGAAGAATCCCTGTGGGATGCAGAAACTGGCAGAGAAATTTTCCGTGCAACATTCATATTGTTGTTACTCAGCCAGTGTTTGTGGGTCTGATGGACCCGTTGCATTTTGTGGCTTTTAATGCCTCACAATCAAACACTTTTATGTTAAAATACTGAACAGATGTTTACATTATCCCAATAAATATCCGTACAATATTTTAACATAAAAGTGTTTGATTGTGAGGCATTAAAAGCCACAAAATGCAACGGGTCCATCAGACCCACAAACGCTGGCTGAGTAACAACAATATGAACATTACACAAGGGTTAAGTAGTTTAATGCATATAACCCAATAAAAAACCCAAACATGAGGTTAAAGTACCAATGATTGTCACACACACATCAGGTGTGGCAAAATTATTCTTTGCATTTGACCCATCACCCTTGATCACCCCCTGGGAGGTGAGGGGAGCAGTGGGCAGCAGCGGTGGCCGCGCCCGGAAATCATTTTGGTGATTTAACCCCCAATTCCAACCCTTGATGCTGTTGTTGATGTAGATGCCAATGTCTGCTGTACAGAATTGCTTTACAAAAGAGAAGTGTGGGATACTTCTCTTGCTGCCTTATTTGTATTTGACTTTATTAAATGCCATCCATCCATTTTCTACCGCTTGTCCCTTTCTCTGTCGTGGAGAGACAACAACAGAAGAATATGAGCAAATATATTGTAAAAGGTCACAGCAAAGAAACAGTTACTAAAGTAAATAGTAATAAAACCGACACTGAACATTATTGCACTACGAATGATACAATAAAAATACCGCAGCTTAGTTTTTTAACAGCCGGTGACACTATTTAAAAATACTATTTTAAAAAAACAACAATTAAAAGTTGGACTAAAAGAGCAATATTGACACTAAATAGCACACAGCTGACTGGTGCTGACTGGCAAATTTCACTTCAAAATACACTCTGATGGGACTTTAGGTAAAGCTGTTAGTTATGAGTGACTTCCATTCAAGTTAAAAAAATGTTGATGATATTCTGACAATAAAATTGCATTTATGTCCAAATATTGGACTCTTTTAAAAAAAAAAGTTAATTTAATTTATGCAAGCGAATGTGATTAATCATGACTAATCCAAATGCAAAAGTGTGATTTAAAATGTTTTAAAAAATATTAATTTGACAGCACAATTTTTTTTTATCTGGAGTTTGCATGTTCTTTTGTTCCTGAGTAGGTTTTCAACCACAAGATGACCTCATTTTATTTTGTAGGATAAAACCGTGGCTCGGTTTTATTGCTACTGTACTATGCTGCGTTTTGAAAATTAAAATACTATAGCGTCCTGGCAGCTATGTTTTTTGTTGGGAGCTCATGTTTTTTCGGCTGTCTGTGTTAGGAGACTGTTGGTGCGAGTAAAAGAGGAGGCTTGTTGAAAAAAGCAGCTAGATTGTTCCTAATGTTGCTTTGGCTTGGTTACGGTTGTTAGGTTTTGCTCAGTAAAGCGTTTGTTGATCGATCCACCTTCTCAACATAACGTCTCTGCACATGTTATGATACTGTTCTTAACACCTGTAACTGTAGCTTATAGCCTAGTTTACAGGAATTGAGGACAGATATGCAAGAGATGTTGCATGACATGTCGTGGTGTATGCTTGATTTGAATTGTCATAACATAACATATGGCGCAGTTAATAGCATATAGTATGTTAAATACATACAATCATGTCCTGTCATTTATTTATTGCATTTTTCAAACATCGATGCAAATGATTCAATCATTTGTAAACCGAATAATCTGATTTAATAATACAATCATTTTTCGGATCCACTAAAACTCAAAGCTGACATGCAGGTTGTTATTTTCTTTAACGTTACAACTAGGGATGTGCCGATAGATTGGCCATTGATCAGTATGGGCAGATTTTTGTGGAAAAAATATGTGATCTCCGTTGCCGAATATTGTATTTTGTTAGCAATCACAAATGCTGATCTTCTCTGGCTGACACTGTATTCATTTTTACTCTCCCGGCTGACAAGTGGCTAGCAGCTATATATACAGGTATATATATATAGGCTCCAGCACCCCCCGCAACCCTAAAAGGGATAAGCGGTATAAAATGAATGGATGGATGGATATTAGGGATGTCCGATAATATTATCGGGCGATAAATGCTTTAAAATGTAATATCGGAAATTATCGGTATCGGTTTCAAAAAGTTAAATTTATGACTTTTTAAAACGCAGCTGTGTACACGGACGTAGGGAGAAGTACAGAGCGCCAATAAACCTTAAAAGGCACTGCCTTTGCGTGCCGGCCCGATCACACAATATCTACGGCTTTTCACACACACAAGCAGAGGTGGGTAGAGTAGCCAGAAATTGTACTCAAGTAAGAGTACTGTTACTTTAGAGATTTATTACTCAAGTAAAAGTAATGAGTAGTCACCCAAGTATTTACTTGAGTAAAAGTAAAAAGTATGTTGTGAAAAAACTACTCAAGTACTGAGTAACTGATGAGTAACATATACACACACATATCATATATATATATATATATATATATATATATATATATATATATATACACATACATTGATATACACAGTATATCATTTATATTGATTTATTTTGCCGTTTTTGTTTACATGTTAAAGGTGTTTTAATGAATATACATGCATGTTTAACACATATAGATTCCTTTCTTTCATGTTGACAAGAATATAAGTTGGTGTATTACCTGATTCTGATGACTTGCATTGATTGTAATCAGACAGCAGTGCTTAACGTCCACGTTTTCAAATGCAGGAGAAAAAAAGTTCCTCCTTTCTCTCTAATACCACATGAAAGTGGTTGGTTTTTGGTATCTTATTTGTCCAGCTTCCATATTCGTTTTCACACACTTTACAAGAAATACATTGGCGGCAAATTCCGTAGCTTGCTAGCTTGTTTGCGCTGGCTTTCGGAGACTCTTATTTTGAAAGCGCAGGCGCGATGGAGCGGCACTTTTATTGTGAAGACAGGAACTGTGCAGTCAGTCTTTAGGCTTGTGACGGGATGTACGTTTGAAATAAAAAAAGTGTCTTTTTTCCTTCACACTGTTGATTGATTGATTGAAACTTGTATTAGTAGATTGCACAGTACAGTACATATTCCGTACAATTGACCACTAAATGGTAACACCCCAATACGTTTTTACACTTGTTTAAGTCAGGTCATGTCAAGCCTGGCTCTGTTTGATTGGTCCAACGTCACCAGTGACTGCATCTGATTGGTGGAACGGAGTCAAACGTCACTAGTGACTGCATTTTATTGGTGGAACGGAGTGAAACGTCACCAGTAACGCAGGCACTTTGAAGGTCTGTCTGACAGACCAAAACAAACAAAGCGTGCATTAACAGATCGATAAAAATTAGTAGCGAGTAGCGAGCTGAATGTAGATAAAAGTAGCGGAGTAAAAGTAGCGTTTCTTCTCTATAAATATACTCAAGTAAAAGTAAAAGTAAGTTGCATTAAAACTACTCTTAGAAGTACAATTTATCCCAAAAGTTACTCAAGTAGATGTAACGGAGTAAATGTAGCGCGTTACTACCCACCTCTGCACACAAGTGAATGCAACGCATACTTGGTCAACAGCCATACAGGTCACACTGAGGGTGGCCGTATAAACAACCTTAACACTGTTACAAATATGCGCCACACTGTGAACCCACACCAAACAGGAATGACAAACACATTTCGGGAGAACATCCGCACCGTAACACAACAGAACAAATACCCAGAACCCCTTGCATCACTAACTCTTCCGGGACGCTACAATATACACCCCCCGCCCACCCCCAAACCTCAACCTCCTCATGCTCTCTCAGAGAGAGCATGTCCCAAATTCCATGCTGCTGTTTTGAGGCATGTTCAAAAAAAATAATGCACTTTGTGACTTCAATAATAAATATGACAGTGCCATGTTGGCATTTTTTTCCCCATAACTTGAGTTGATTTATTTTGGAAAACCTTGTTACATTGTTTAATGCATCCAGCGGGGGATCGCAACAAAATTAGGCATAATAATGTGATAATTCCACGACTGTATATATCGGTATCGGTTGATATCGGAATCGGTAATAAAGAGTTGGACAATATCGGAATATCGGCAAAAAAGCCATTATCGGACATCTCTAATCGATGTATATATAGATATATGCGTCTCCATACGCAGTGTGGAGCTGCTCTTGTAAGTTAATAATCACCTCCATTACAGCAAATAAACTGCATTTCAAATGAAAAATACCAAAAATTGTCGACCGCATCCTGTGATTTTTTAGTATAAAATACTCGATTGATAAGGTTTGGACACCTCTGCCTTAAAGTCAACAATGTGCAGAGTATTAACTTGGTTTCTAAAGGCTGCTCCAGTATTTCATCATGCTCTACTTTCCTTTTCTTGTAATGTTTTCCGGTAATGGTTAAAACGGTTGAGTCACTTCTCAATGTTGAACTTTCTCTTATAATTTACAGAGCAATCTATTTGCACTGGACATTTCTAAGGGTGATGTCACTACAGGAAGTCGGCCTGATGGAGGGGGAAAAACATACAAAGGGGATGTGCTGCGTTTTATAGATATAACAAGTGACACTAGTTGTAATGCACTCCACAGGCTCCACATTGTACTTGATCCTGGTTAATATTTAACTATTTGCCGTTTGTCTATAAACATACAGCCTTGTATAGACCCTTTGTGTGTACTGCATCCATGTGCCATATAAAAGTTAATTGCTCATATAGGAGAATTGTTGTATTGTAATATGACTCCAACATTCATTCATCCAGTTTTTGCTGCTAGAGGACTTGTATTAGACATTTGAAGTGAATGATAGGAGCCTTTTGCTGTTTGAGGCAATGACCTTATATGGCATCGATGGTTGCCAGGTTCCAACTGCGGGTATAAATAGCATCTATAAACAGATCAGCCGTCCATGTGCTCTTTATCTTCAGCAATATGGAGCTTGCTGCAAAATGTATTCGGGAGATTATATCTAAACCACGTTCAGATACATTATTTTAGAGTAACTACCGTATTTTTCTGAGTATAAGTCGCTCCGGAGTATAAGTCGCACTGGCGGAAAATGCATAATAAAGAAGGAAAAAAACATATATAAGTCACATTTTTGGGGGAAATTTATTTGATAAAACCCAACACCAAGAATAGACATGTGAAAGGCAATTTAAAATAAATAAAGAATAGTGAACAACAGGCTGAATAAGTGTACGTTATATGAGGCATAAATAACCAACTGAGAACGTGCCTGGTATGTTAACGTAACATATTATGGTAAGAGTCATTCAAATAACTATAACATATAGAACATGCTATACGTTTACCAAACAATCTGTCACTCCTAATCGCTAAATCCCATGAAATCTTATACGTCTAGTCTCTTACGTGAATGAGCTAAATAATAATATTTGATATTTCACGGTAATGTGTTAATAATTTCACACATAAGTCGCTCCTGAGTATAAGTCGCACCCCAGGCCAAACTATGAAAAAAAACACTGCGATTTATAGTCCGAAAAATATGGTAAGTGGTTTAGGAAGACACTGCAAAGCTGCCAGGCCTGCATCTATTGATTATTTTAGTAATCTATCAATAAGTTTGTTCGAGTACCATATTTTTCGGACTATAAGTCGCAGTTTTTTTGATAGTTTGGCCAGGCTCCAGTGCGACTTATATATGATTTTTTCCTTCTTTATTATGCATTTTCGGCAGGTGCGTCTTATACTCCGGTGCGACTTATACTCCGAAAAATACGGTAATCAGATTAAAGACACTTCATAGCCTAAATGTGTATTTTAAGGGGAATTGTTAAACAAACAACACTTTTTCTGCTTACCATAACCTTCATTTTTTTCTTAACCAATACACATCATTAACCTTGAAATTGCACTCTTTAAAATGCGAGCATTAATAAAAAAAAAATAAAAAAAACTCTTTGCTGTTTGCCGCCACACAGATCACAGCAAGCACAATCCCACTCTCTTTTGCAGCGGCCGTGTGGAAACTATGTCCCCGTACTTAAAGTTCTCGGCACCCAATGTGACCCTGATTTGATCAATGTTCATTAGTTTATTAACTCATTAAATGATTAATCGATGTAACAAAACTTAAATTGAAGCTTTTTTTAAAATCAAATTACCCTATTTTTCGGAGTATAAATCGCTCCGGAGTATAAGTCGCACCGGCCGAAAATGCATAATAAAGAAGGAAAAAAACATATAAGTCGCACTGGAGTATAAGTCTTGGGGAAATTTATTTAATAAAACCCAACACCAAGAATAGACATTTGAAAGGCAATTTAAAATAAATAAAGAATAGTGAACAACAGGCTGAATAAGTGTACGTTATATGAGGCATAAATAACCAACTGAGAACGTGCCTGGTATGTTAACGTAACATATTATGGTAAGAGTCATTCAAATAACTATAACATATAGAACATGCTATACGTTTACCAAACAATCTGTCACTCCTAATCGCTAAATCCCATGAAATCTTATACGTCTAGTCTCTTACGTAAATGAGCTAAATAA
The DNA here is from genome assembly GCF_033978685.3 of Nerophis lumbriciformis. Classification (NCBI taxonomy): domain Eukaryota; kingdom Metazoa; phylum Chordata; class Actinopteri; order Syngnathiformes; family Syngnathidae; genus Nerophis; species Nerophis lumbriciformis. Next base: position 12,230,135 of record NC_084574.2, read on the forward strand.
AATTATTTGATATTTCACGGTAATGTGTTAATCATTTCACACATAAGTCGCCCCTGAGTATAAGTCGCCAAACTATGAAAAAAAACTGCGACTTATAGTCCGAAAAATACGGTAATCAATTCAATTGATAAATTGTTGAAGCCATATAAGCTGTTGTAACTTGAAGTCTTAACTTTAAACTTTAAGTCTCAAAACTCCAAATAATTTAGCTAAATCTATATTTAAGAAGATAATGGGACAGTGAGCCTTCCCTCAGAGAATATAACACAGGTGGGATCTCCACTGAAAAAAATATTTCCTGAAGCACATTTGCCAAAGTTTTCTGCTCAACCCAGACTTTTGCTTTCTCAGTGTAGAAACAAAAAAATATTTGATATTGCTTTTAAACATAAGCTGCATTAGCAGACTTGAAAAATGTATGTCTTTATTTTTTTTAAACTGCTGCATCAGAGGAATACGGCTTCATACTTTGAAAACCCTGTTATACAGTAGACCAGTGGTTCTCAAATGGGGGTACGCGTACCCCTGGGGGTACTTGAAGGTATGCCAAGGGGTACATGAGATTTTTTCAAAAATATTCTAAAAATAGCAACAATTCAAAAATCCTTTATAAATATAAATAAAAACGTATCTTTTTTTTCAAATAGTTCAAGAAAGACCACTACACATGAGCAATATTTTGCACTGTTATACAATTTAATACATCAGAAACTGATGACATAGTGCTGTATTTTACTTCTTTATCTCTTTTTTTCAACCAAAAATGCTTTGCTCTGATTAGGGGGTACTTGAATTAAAAACTAATTCACAGGGGGTACATCACTGAAAAAAGGTTGCAGTAGACAACTGAAATAGGCGATCCCTGGTTGTCAGGGCGATGAAAGAGCTGCTATTCACCTGATCCGTGCAAATGAAGCTCTTATCATATAAACAATTATCACTTACTGTTGCTTTAAAGTGTGCAGCAAATAATCGAGGCCAACTTGGTCCCTTATTACATGTTTTGGGTCATTTGTGGTTTGTTAGTGATGTGAAACTCACAACAACTCCCGATTCAGTTTGATGCAGAATTTTTTTGGGGGGGGGATTCTATTAAGAATGAGCATAAAGTACCACGGGGCACTGAGATTCATCACCAACTGCGCTCCCCTTACTCACCATTGTGTGTTATACTCAATGGTTAACTGGACATCTTTATGTGCTCAACGCCTCAATCATTGGTATGTTTTCATCTACAAAACCATTCTGGGTATCACTCCATCTTATCTGTCTTGTCTTTTAACAAAGAAACAAGGAAGTCACAATCTTCGTTCAATGAATGTTCTGCAATTTGTCGTCCCCAAAGTAAGAACTGAACTGGGCAAGAAAGCATTTAGGTTTTCAGCACCGAAGGCATGGAATAACCTACAATCGAATATTAAACTTCAAACCCTAGTTACGTTGAATGAGTTTAAAACTTCTGTGAAAGGACTGCAGTCTACCTTGTCTGTGTGCACATGTGTCATGTGAGCAAGTTTTAATGTTGTAAATGTGATGTTTTATGTATTTGTTTACTGTTTGTAACCTTGCTGCTGCCCTCTTGGCCAGGTCTCCCTTGGAAAAGAGATATTTGATCTCAATGGGATTTTACCTGGTTAAATAAAGGCTAATAAATAATAAATAAATAAAGATAGCTTAAATGTCTTCTTTAAAGGCATTTTTTGAAAATAATGAAAGATTGGTGATGAGAAATGAAAACATTGGCCTTGTATGCTTTCCAGTTTCCATTCAGTAAAGGTCTGATAATGGTGAAGCATGCATGCTTTGCCAGAGGGTGGAGTGGCACTACCCGAGTCCTTAGCAAATGTTGTGGTCTCCTTGTGTCGGTTGTGCATTAACGCAACAGCTGCACTTACTTTGGGAACTATTCCTGTAAATGCTAATTGGTTTCCAGTCTGGGGTTTGCGTCACACGTGGGCTGGCGTTGTGGTTTGGGTATGAGCGAGGGTGGGGGAATGCAGAAAGCAGTGCAGCCTTTTCTTACATGTAGGATATTTCCTCCCCAAATAAGCGTGTTTATTACCTTTGCATGGTCTTTTTTCTTGTTGTGATGATTTGAAAACATCAGCCAGACATTCCATGATTAGTCATTAACGATTTCTTTAGAGAAATCTATGCCTCAGGGTTACTGTAGTGATGCCGCTGCAGGCAGGTTCACTGTCGGACCAATCAGCAACCAGTGGTGTGATTGTTCTCCTCCCATGCTATTATCCTAAAATGCCAGTCTGACTCGTCCTCCAGGATAATGGTGAGGTGTTGCACAAGGCCACACCCTCGCTGGAGGAGCCTGAATGAATGTACCATTCGCTGCCATTACAGAACGTGAATGTGTACTTTGCTATAGATGTGATTGCCTTTGGTCACGACCTCTCAACTCAAAATACGCCCAGATCGTTTCTAGTGTTAGACTGCTTCAAAATTCAATCGTTTGATTGAAAAGTGACGTCGTTTCAACGCAGATGACAAACTGGAGTAAAGCTGCAGATGTTTTGTGTCCAATCCCTCTACTTTGGAGTGTTTTCTACAGTTATATTTGATACTGGCATTTTGGGGCGGCATAGCTCAGTTGGTAGAGTGGCCGTGCCAGCAACTTGAGAGTTCCAGGTTCAATCCCCACTTCCACCATCCTGGTCACTGCCGTTGTGTCCTTGGGCAAGACACTTTACCCGCCTGCTCCCAGTGCCATCCACACTGGTTTAAATGTAACTTAGATATTGGGTTTCACTATGTAAAGCGCTTTGAGTCAATAGAGAAAAGCGCTATATAAATATAATTCAATTCACTTCAATACTGGTACGATCCAGCAGTACAGCTGTAGTAATACAAGTACAATAAAGTCTCCATTATGAAACATCATTTCCCAAAGGAAATAATATAAGTTAAAGTAATCTGTTTTGCGAGTCAAACCGTTGCCATCATAAACAGTCTCTACAGGAAATCGCAATGTCGCGATCGTGCCAATTCACGCAAATTTAACCAATCCCCATGAATTATGCACAGACTTGCATTTTTGTCCAATGCCCGTAACTTCCCCGCATTTTGATCCAATCTGCGTCATCTTGGCCTATGGTATTTGTCTCTGAGCAGCGCTCAAACACACACGGCAACTGTTTGTTTATTGTGTAGACAAAGCCCGATCAACAACATATAACAATATATCAATCAATCAATCAATCAAAGTTTATTTATAAAGCCCCTAATAGGGATGTCCTGATCCAGGTTTTTGCACTTTCGATCCGATACCGATATTGTTTTTGCACTTCCAATCCGATACCGATACTGACCGATACTGGCGTATCCGAGCATGTATTAAAGTTTAAAGTTATTTAGCCTACTTAGTTGTCAGAATCATGTTGAAAAGGGTTTTAGTACTCTTGATAACAACTAGCCAGCTGAATTAGGGGAGTTTGAATAATACACAATGGTTGGTAACAAGAAACTGACCTGTTTATTCAAGGATAAACACAAAATAGACAAAATTATACATGACAAACAGAAATGGCATCATTGAAACTAGGGCTGGGCGATATGGCCTTTTTTTAATATTGCGATAATTTAAGGCCATATTGCGATACACGATATATATCTCGATATTTTGCCTTAGCCTTGAATGAACACTTGATGCATATAATCACAGCAGTATGATGATTCTATGTGTTTTGATTGATTGATTGAGACTTTTATTAGTAGGTTGCACAGTGAAGTACATATTCCGTACAATTGACCACTAAATGGTAACACCCGAATAAGTTTTTCAACTTGTTTAAGTCGGGATCCACTAGTTTCATGATACAGATATATACTATCAGATATATACTATCATCATAATACAGTCATCACACAAGATAATCACATTGAATTATTTATAATCCGGGGTGTGGAGGGGGGCGCCTGATGTAAGTGTCAAAAAGACAGCCAAAAGAGTTTGATATGAGAATAAATCTAAAGTTAAAATATAGGGTAGAAATGCACCCATTTGCAGGAAATGTAGTCTTGATTTTCAAAATGTTCTTTCAAGGCTTGCATGTCTACATTAAAACATTCTTCTTCATACTGCATTAATATATGATACTTTTAAACTTTCATGCAGAGAAGGAAATCACAACTAAATAGATCACTAATTTTTTCATACGGTGTTGATGTGGAAATTTTTGCCTCGGCATTTTGATGGTGTGGACGTGTGGCACCGAACGGAGATAAGCGTCTCGACAGACGTTACAATATTTGAACAATGATGACGAAAACTGTTTTCTCTGTCGTGTCTGTGTGTCGAAAATTGTTATGCGCTTATTTTTTTATTTGATTTTGTGCATGGCATAGATTTGCCGTGCGCAGAGGACGTTTGAGCAGGCGCGCACCTTAGCGGCTGCGCTAGCATCACAGCTAACGTTAGCCATGCTGCTACCTCTCTGCTGGGAGAGGACGTATACGTATGTGACGTATGACGTGTGTAAGAAGTTGCGCTTGCTGTCTGTGAGAAGGAGACAGAAGAAGGAGTGGGAAGAGCCTGTAGTGCAATGCCAGCAGCTAAAAGCAACTGCGTGAGAATCCATAGACCTGTGGATGTGTTGAAGGTGTGCTGGAAAATGCGGAACGGAAATAGGGAGCAGCAGAAAAGTGGAATGTATTATTTGAATCTGTGCGTTGTTAAACACGGACCGGAGTTTTTTTTTAAAACAGGATCTTTATCGGCTTTTTCCCATGCCTTGCCGATACGCATTTTTTGGCAAATATCGGCGGCCGATCCGATACAAATATCGGATCGGGACATCCCTAGCCCCTAATCACAAATGCCTCAAAGGGCTGCACAAACCACAACACGTATTTATCAAGCGTCTTAGAATTACTCCTAAGAAGTCTGCTAAGAGTTGACTTATGAGTAAAGAAATTCTTCGCTGAAAGCTGCACTTAAAAGTTAGTTATCAAGCGTCTTACTCACACTTTCAGCGAAGTGTAGGACTGAATCTTAAGTGTCACACTCAGAGCTGAATTACGACATTGTATGTGCCGTAAACGGAATTTTAGGTGACATCATTTCTGTGTCCATAGAAATGACCAATCACAGAAGGGGAATCTCTTGTCTAAGAACAAAGAAATATCTTAGAAATATTTAAGTGGACAATGGGAGTGTATATTTTGACAATAAACTACAAAATAATACAAAACAAACAATATTGGCAATGAATCAAAAATAAATGTTTCTTTTTCTTTCCAATTCATTTTCCCAGTGGCGAGATATCGAAGCATTGTGATGACCTTTAGTTCTGCTGTGAAAGCTCTGCTGCGTGATGTTGCTGATGAGATGACGCCCCTTATTATTAAATCTGTGACAAAAATAATACCCGCTCTGTCTAAACGATACCGTTTGATCAGCTGCTCGTCATCAGGACATCCTTCCGCTCCCTGAACGTTTGCGCACGTCTCTCTCGCCTCAGTGCCATCCCCCGCTGGCAACTCCTAACCACTTAGGACACCTCTGAAGGTCTCTTAAATATCGTGGAGAGTAGGAGTGATTCTTAGACTTAAGAAAGTTGATAAATAGCTTTTATTCTTAAGTTTGAGAGTAGGACTACATTTCGCAAATTCTCAGGACTTAAGTGTAAAATGGCACTCTAAGACGCTTGATAAATACGGCCCCTGATCACACATTCGGGCAAGAAAAATCTCAACCTAATGGGAACAATGAGAAACCTTGGAAGGAACCACAAATATTTGATCATCTCTTATTTACTAACAAAAATAGCGCTATAGAGCGCTCTCAACAATTTACAATTGCTTAAATAATTATTTAAGCTGGACAAACTCTTTTCAAGCGTAAAACATACATGTAGAATGTCTGTAACCTGTGGACGACATAGCAGACAGGGGACAATAAAGAAGCCTTTGGTGGTGTTTCTCTCTGTAATAATAACAATTAATTATTACTATTATTAGTTATAATGAACTAAAATTTGACAATGGTCTCCTGAATATGCGTTTATTACTGCCATCGAGTGCCTACTTTTAGGTCGGTGCCGTACAAAACAAGTAAAACATCTTTGTTGAGATCCTGTGCTTTTTGAGGTTAAGGTCACAAGGAACACTTATAACATTGATACCAAATTCATTTAATCACAATTTGATTCAATGAGTTTGAAATAAACCTCAAAATATTGCAACGTTTGCGGCAACATTCTGAAAAAGCTGCCGCAAATTCAAGCCTATTAGGCCGCAACAATCATAAAAAACGCCTGCAAAACCCTGGAGGGACTGATAAAACCTTCATTAAATGTACATTTTTGAAAAATATTTTAACTTTTTTAACTGTGTTCAAGTGTAAAACAAGTTATCCTCTGTTAATGTTGAAATGTGAAAATACTTTACACTAAAAAACTATCTTAACTTTATAAGTACATGCTTGGTTGACAAATTTGGTAAAGGCTGGCACCTTTTCTTGAAATAAGCGTAATAAAAAGCCAAAGTAAGACAGAAGGAAAAGCAAAGCAAGCGTGACACATGCATGACGATGGTTTGAACTCTGTGCAACTTGGCAGCCCAAATTAAGGTGCAGACTTAAGTTCATGTTAAAGTACCAATGATTGTCACACACACACTAGGTGTGGCGAAATTATTCTCTGCATTTGACCCATCACCCTTGATCATCCCCTGGGAGGTGAGAGGAGCAGTGAGTAGCAGCGGTGGCTGCGCCTGGGAATAATTTCTGGTGATTTAACCCCCAATTCCAACCCTTGATGCTGAGTGTCAAGCAGGGAGGTAATGGGTCCCATTTTTATAGTCTTTGGTATGACTCGGCCGTGGTTTGAACTCACAACCTACCGATCTCAGGGCGGACACTCTAACCACTAAGCCACTGAGTGGTTAGAGTGAAGGTTTCATTGTACAATTCAGAGACTCTGAATTGTACAATGAAACCTTCCACAGTAAAGCCAACAATAAAAAATCTACCTTTTCACCAACTTTTTATTACCAGAAACTAATTTACTGTATTTTTCGGACTGTAAGTCACAGTTTTTTTCATAGTTTAGCCGGGGGTGCGACTTATACTCAGGAGCGACTTATGTGTGAAATTATTAACACATTACTGTAAAATATAAAATAATATTATTTAGCTCATTCACGTAAGAGACTAGACGTATAAGATTTCATGGGATTTAGCGATTAGGAGTGACAGATTGTCTGGTAAACGTATAGCATGTTCTATATGTTATAGTTATTTGAATGACTCTTACCATAATATGTTACGTTAACATACCAGGCACCCTCTCAGTTGGTTATTTATGCCTCATATAACGTACACTTATTCAGCCTGTTGTTCACTATTCTTTATTTATTTTAAATGGCCTTTCAAATGTCTATTCTTGGTGTTGGCTTTTATCAAATAAATTTCCCCCAAAAATGCGACTTATACTCCAGTGCGACTTATATATATGTTTTTTTCCTTCTTTATTATGCATTTTCGGCAGGTGCGACTTATACTCCGAAAAATACGGTACTCAGGTAAAAAACATCTTGGTAATCTCCGGTTTGCATTTGCACCTTAAACTTCCTGTATGCATCCAAAATAATCCCCTGAAAAGTGCTCCATATTCAGAAAAAGACCCACTTACTAGCTACAGTATGTAACGTTTGTCTAGTTAAGTGTTTTTCAACCACTGTGCCGCGGCACACTAATGTGCCATGAGATACAGTCTGGTGTGCCGTGGGAGATGATCTAATTTCACCTATTTGGGTTAAAAATATTTTTTGCAAACCAGTAATTATAGTCTGCAAATGATGTGTTGTTGTTGAGTGTCGGTGCTGTCTAGAGCTCGGCAGAGTAACTATGTTATACTCTTCCATATCAGTAGGTGGCAGCCGGTAGCTAATTGCTTTGTAGATGTCGGAAACAGCGGGAGGCAGCGTGCAGGTAAAAAGGTATCTAATGCTTAAACCTAAAATAAACAAAAGGTGAGTGCCCCTAAGAAAAGGCATTAAAGTTTAGGGATGGCTATGCAGAACAAAACTAAAACTGAACTGGCTACAAAGTAAACAAAAACAGAATGCTGGACGACAGCAAAGACTTACTGTGGAGCAAAGACGACGTCCACAATGTACATCTGAACATGACAATCAACAATGTCCCCACAAAGAAGGATAAAAACAACTGAAATATTCTTGATTGCTAAAACAAAGCAGATGCGGGAAATATCGCTCAAAGGAAGACATGAAACTGCTTCAGGAAAGTACCAAAAAAAGAGAAAAAGCCACCAAAATAGGAGCGCAAGACAAGATCTAAAACACTACACACAGGAAAACAGCAAAAAACTCAAAATAAGTCACGGCGTGATGTGACAGGTGGTGACAGTACACCTACTTTGAGACAAGAGCTATATTGATGCATGCTTGGTTATGGTTTAAAGTCATATCAATCAATCAATCAATGTTTATTTATATAGCCCTAAATCACAAGTGTCTCAAAGGGCTGCATATCCAACAATTGCGACAACGACTCTTTACTGCCAACTTGTTTTTTAATGATTTCTGCTGGTGGTGTGCCTCCGGATTTTTTCAACACAAAAAATGTGCCTTGGCTCAAAAAAGGTTGAAAAACACTGCTCTAGTTTACAAAAGTCATCAATCAACATGACAAGTGTATCCGTATTTTTTCTTACTGTTGATCATGTTTGGGTAGTTTGACTTAACAGTGGGTGATTTATTTGTCATTCATTTATGCAGCTTACGAATGCAGCTCCAGTCAGCTGAAGTGCGCAAACGGCAGGTGTGTCACCCGCCGGTGGGTTTGTGACGGGACGGACGACTGTGGTGATGGAACCGATGAACTCCCTGAAACATGCGGTATGTTTTCTTTGTCTTCTTCACACTGTTTCATACTTCAAACTGGACTTTTTTATGATGGCCATTTAAGTGTTGTATTTGAGTGTTGGCAACAGACTGATGACACCATACTATACACTAATAAAAACTAATTATTCACCTCAGTTTTCTAATCTCTGTTTCAATGTGCTCAATAATAAGTCAAGTCATACTTCCTGTTTGTGTCCTCAGCGGCCAGAACGTGTCTCGACACAGAGTTCAGCTGCGGTGCCCCCGAGCATCAGTGTGTACCCCAGGGCTGGCATTGTGACGGCAAAGCTGACTGTGACAACGGCGCAGATGAGAAGAACTGCAGTAAGTTTTTTACACCATGGATGTATTTTGATGCCCGCTGCGACCCTTCAAAAGGCACTATTTAGTGACGCTACTAAATGGAGACAAGTCAAACACTTGTGCAAGGCGGAAAACCGAAGCTTGCCCCTTTAGAATGCCCACCAGCTCATTGATCGGCTTTCTGGTGCCGCCTTTTTGCCAACATGTCACTGATTGACAGCATCGGCAGCTGACCAATCAACGGTTAGATGTGATCATTCACAGGCGAGATATATATGTTATAGAAATTATTTTAAAAAAAAGATTACTGTTAAATTAGTAAGTGGGATCATAAACGCTTTCAAACACTGTTTTTGTAATATTACGGGTGTACACTGCAAAAAGTCAGTGTTCAAAAACAAGAAAAAAAATACAAAAATTTGGGGTATTTTATTTGAACTAAGCAAAATTATCTGCCAATAGAACAAGAAAATTTGGCTTGTCAAGATTTTCCAAAACAAGTAAAATTAGCTAACTTCAATGAACCCAAAAATACCTTAAAATAAGTATATTTTCACTAATAACAAGTGCACTTTTCTTGGTAGAAAAAAAAAAAAGAGACCTTTTTGCTCAATATGTTGAAAAATATTCTTAAATGAAGTAAATGCTAGTGCCATTATCTTGACATAATGATATGCGCTCAGCATGACATTTCTTGAAACCAGCAAACTTATACTAAAAACTGATTTATTGTTCTTAATGGAGGTAACCGCTTGTTACTCTCGGGGTCTCCTAGCCGCTCAGGCAAATCATATGGTCTTTTTCCATCGATAACATGACATCATCGCGCCAAGTGCGTGCTCTTTCAGTCAATTAGTGCGCATATATACAGCCCGGCCCCTGGCCAAAATTTTTTTAATTGTAATTTTGAAGAATTTATCTGAATGTGCATGAACTATTTCTGTTCAAAATTGTTAGAAATGTCAAATGTTAAATGTTTAAATATTAACTGTCAGTTTACTGTACTGTGCCAACTGTACTACTATATGAGTACATATTTTCTATTGTTTCATTGAAAATAAAACAGCAAAGTCCATTTGGCTGTCATCTGATTTAATTATGAGACACAATTGTCTCTTTCATGCTTGAAATAAGAAATTATTACTTTAAAAAAGTAGTTTTATGACACAGCTTTGCAACAGTTGATATTCTAGTTTCAAGCATGTTTTACTCAATATAGCTCATAAAATCTCAGCAACAAGCTGTAATATCTTACTGAGATCATTTAGGACCAAAACCCTTAAAACAAGTAAAACACTCTAACATAAAATCTGCTTAGTGAGAAGAATGATCTTATTACACAGAAAATAAGCAAATATCACCCTTATTTGAGATATTCAATCTTACTTAGATTTCAGTTTTTGCAGTGTAGTTCACAGTACATTTTATCAGCTCAGGAAGAGAGTACCGTATTTTTCAGACTATAAGTCGCAGGTTTTTTCATAGTTTGGCCGGGCTCCAGTGCGACTTATATATGTTTTTTTCCTTTTTTATTATGCATTTTCGGCAGGTGCGCCTTATACTCCGGTGCGACTTATACTCCGAAAAATCAGTATGTTGCAGGAGTGCAATGGCCATCGTGAGGTTTATTTTATTTTTATTTTTAAACGCCTGACACTGTTGAGAAGCAAACAATAGCTTGCAAAATGGAAATCAATAAATGACAGAGTGCTTTAAGTACAATTAAGTGAAAAAACATACTTGCCATACCAGGCACACTTCACACGGATGTACTGTATCAGCGATGGCAGTGCTTATCACTTCTGACTGGTGGTTTAGTAGTTAAAGTGCGCAATCAAGATGTGAACAACAGTTCAAAAAATAGATTAAATTCCTGTTCAAGTCACAAAAAGTGAAGTCTTCGACAACCTACAATTGTTGCACTAATATAGATTAAACATTTATCAAGTATTCTTAATAATCCCAAAACATGCATCTAATTCTTTAAACCATGCCCTTTCAAGCCAGGCCTATTGTATTCAAACCATTTGTCTCCTCTCCACTTCTGAAATCCAGGCCCTGTTATATGTATATGTAATATGCATAGAAGAATAACAGCTGCAAATACACTGTATAGCAGACCTGGGCAAACTAAGTTGAGTTTTTCAATCTGGCCCTCCGGACATTCCCAAATCATTTTTTTTAGATCTTTAAGATGGAAAGTGTAGCTGCCATTATGATGTGCAGTGATGTTTTCTAATGACCGTAAGTCTTGAACTATACAAAGTATTTCAATGGTTGGAATCTGTGCTTTTGCATGATATACTAGTTACTATCTAATTAGTTACTATGGTCATTTAAATAGTTACTATGGTAATCTAATCAGTTAATATGGTCATCTAATTAGTTTCTATGGTAATGTAAGCCACGATGCAACAAGCAGTGTGGGTGGGGAGCGGTTTCACAGAGTGTTTCTAGAGCCTGAAATGTGGGTGTCAGGGACAGACTATCATGACTTGGTCCTGGGTGTTTGCTTTTCCGGGATGCAACGGAAAGTTGGCTCGGGCGAGACGGGAATGAAGGTACATGATTTATTTAATATATTTAAAAAAACGTGCAAACGAAAAGCGCGCACAGTGGCAAACTATGAAACCAAAAGACTATAGCATTAATAAACAAAAACTTACTTGGCATGGAACCGGCATGAAAAAAGAGTAGCAAGGGTCATAAGGGTGTGGAGAGTGCGCAGAAGCATAAATGCGGGGACAAACTGAAAAACAATGAACTTAAATACTACAGACATGATTAACGAAAACAGGTGCGTGACTCAAAACGTGAAACAGGTGCGTGACGTGACAGGTGAAAACTAATGGTTGCTATGGTGACAAACAAGAGTGCACAATGAGTCCAAACGTGGAACAGGTGAAACTAATGGGTAATCATGGAAACAAGACAAGGGAGTGAAAAGCCAGAAACTAAAAAGTCCAATAACTAAATAAAACATGACTAAGACAAAAATATGATCACACAGACATGACACAGACGTTGAAGGAGATTTTTACAACAAAGTTGGTTTTTGTACTCTTCACGTTCATATTTCGCCTTGTTTGTTGCATTTTCGTTGTTTTCGCTCGATTGTAAATGTAGATCGAGAAGGGGTATGAGAAGTAAAATATATATGTCAATATTCCGTGTTTTATGCTTCATAGTTAATATTGTAAATCCCACATTATTGTCATGAACTTTCTGGGTGTCTCATTCAGTAGAACATGTAAAATTCCGTCCGGTTTTTTTAAGGCGGTCTGTCATAACGTTTTTAGCTTTCAATCAGACATTATTGTGAGGTTTTGTATTAGTGTTAGGATCCAAACACACATACTGTACAGCACATTTTCACAGCTTGTGTGTGTGTGTGTGTGTGTGTGTGTGTGTGTGTGTGTGTGTATGTGTGTGTGTGTGTGTGTGTGTGTGTGTGTGTGTGTGTGTGTGTGTGTGTGTGTGTGTGTGTGTTCATATTTATATATATATATATATACATAGATAGATAGATGTACCGGCCCCCAGAAACATTTTTTTCTCTAAATGTGAACCCCCAGTCAAAATAAATGCCCAGGCCTGCTGTATACTCTCTGACCCCGTATCTCAGCGACTGTGTCACAAACCTGGGGGTAAAGTTCGACTCAGATTTTAAATTCGAAAAACAAATCAGCAGCGTCGTTCAAAAAAGCTTTTATCAATTACGGCAAATAGCGAAAGTGAAACCGCTTCTATCAGGACATGATCTCGAGAAATTAATCCACGCCTTTATCTCGACTCGTCTTGACTACTGCAACGCCCTGTATGTAGGCATTAGCCAGGCCTCCCTCGCCCGCCTGCAGCTCGTGCAGAACTCTGCTGCTCGTCTGCTAACACAGACCCGCAGACGTGAGCACATCACCCCTCTATTAGCGTCCCTTCACTGGCTCCCTGTGCATTATCGAATCAATTTTAAACTCCTTTTATTTGTTTTAAATGTCTAAACAACCTCGCGCCAACCTATCTCTCTGACCTCCTTCAGCCTTACTGCCCCACCCGATCCTTAAGATCAGCCGATCAGCTGCTGTTGACGGTCCCTGACACAAGGCTGAAGCTTAGAGGTGACAGAGCTTTCGCCGCTGCTGCTCCCAAGCTCTGGAACGACCTATCTCTGAGTGTTAGACAAGCCTCCTCTCTTCCTGTTTTTAAATCTCTCTTAAAAACATACTTTTATTCCATGGCTTTTAACACTGAGTGATATCCATCCTGCAATGGCGCCCCATAATACACCTGCTGTGAACCTGTTTTTATGTTTTTATTTATTCTATTTTATTTATTTATTTTTTATCGTGTTTTGTTTGTGTTGTGTTTGCTTGGTACTCGTATTATCTTTTAACCTGCCCATTGTACAGCACTTTGGCTACCTCTGTGGTAAATTTTAAATGTGCTTTATAAATAAAGTTGATTTAATTTGATTTGATAGGCTATTCTACTACCGTATTTTTCGGACTATAAGTCGCAGTTTTTTTCATAGTTTGGCCGGGCTCCAGTGCGACTTATATATGTTTTTTCCTTCTTTATTATGCATTTTCGGCAGGTGCGACTTATACTCCGAAAAATACGGTAATTCCCCCCTTCCTCATCCCCACAGCGGCAAAGCAGTGCACGGCTCAGCAGTTCCGCTGCACCACAGGACAGTGTATATCTCACAGCTTCGTATGTGACCACGACGACGACTGTCCCGACGGCTCAGACGAGGCTTCCTGCCCGAAGCCGACATGTAGCCCGCAGACCTTCCAGTGTAACAACTCTGTATGCTTGCCCGCTACATGGCGCTGCGACGGCGACAAAGACTGCGCCGACGGGTCCGACGAGTGGCCCCAGAACTGTGTGGGCAAGCAGCCGGAGAAGAAGACTTGTTCAGAGCATGAGTTCCAGTGCGCTGATGGCTTTTGCACACACAGCAGCTGGCGCTGCGATGGCAGCACGGACTGCCTGGATCACTCGGATGAAGTCAACTGCAGTGAGTTAACTTTTTTTTTCATTACATCGAGTTACATTTTCAGCATCTCTCATTTAATCCATTTGTTCATTATTTCCAGCTCGCCCTACTTGTCAGCTCGATGAGTTCCAATGCGGTGACGGCACGTGCATCCATGGCAGCCGTCAGTGCGACAACCTGCGCCACTGTTCAGACGGTAGCGATGAGCTCGGCTGCCCAGCAGGTGACTTTATTCATTTAATACAGTGTAACTTCAGGTACTTTTACGGTTGTGAAAGGGGAAGCTCATTTCCAGAAACTTTACAGTTTAATGGGGAAGTTTTGGAAGTCAAAAAAGTGATGATGACCCTAAGGACTGACATAATTGAACTCAGCTGGGTTAGGCTCCAGCTTACCAGCAACCGTAAAGACGATAAGCGGTATAGAAAAATAATGGATGATTAATTTGCATCATCGAAACAATTCATCTATTGTACAATCATCTTTTTTTTTTCTATTTCATTTTAAATGTATTTAGCCACTAAGGGACAGTGTTGGGTTTGTTACTGAAAACCAGTAACTAGTTACAGTTACTAGTTACTTTATTTCAACAGTAACTCAGTTACTAACTCAGTTACTTACACCAAAAAGTCATATGTTACTGTGAAAAGTAACTATTTAGTTACTTACCGTATTTTTCGGCGTATAAGTCGCTCCGGAATATAAGTCGCACCAGCCGAAAATGTATAATAAAGAAGGAAAAAAACATATATAAGTCACACTGGAGTATAAATCGCAAAATGTATTTGATAAAACCCAACACCAAGAATAGACATTTGAAAGGCAATTTAAAATAAATAAAGAATAGTGAACAACAGGCTGAATAAGTGTACGTTATATGAGGCATAAATAACCAACTGAGAACGTGCCTGGTATGTTAACGTAACATATTATGGTAAGAGTCATTCAAATAACTATAACATATAGAACATGCTATACGTTTACCAAACAATCTGTCACTCCTAATCGCTAAATCCCATGAAATCTTATACGTCTAGTCTCTTACGTGAATGAGCTAAATAATATTATCTGATATTTTACGGTAATGTGTTAATAATTTCACACATAAGTCGCTCCTGAGTATAAGTCGCACCAAACTGTGAAAAAAACTGCGACTTATAGTCCGAAAAATACGGTATGTATTTTTTTTTTTTTTTTTAAGGCCCCCTTTAATGCCCTTTTAGCCTTCATTTCAGTACTGTTATTGCACTGGAGAATAATACAGTCTGTTGATCAACTTGACATGCATTTGCATCACTGAACTCTGCTAAGCAATGTGCTCTACATACAACACACAAAGACAAAGATAGGTTTCAAAGGGCCAATTTGTTTCAGGCCAGAACAAATTGACAAAACTTTTTTAAATAGCTGCAAGATAACATACATAAGTAACAAACAGCATAATAACATAGCTGTAAACCAAGAAAGGCACACACTACATACACAAAGCCTAACTAGGCGTTTTTTTCTCTCAAGGAATTCTGAAATAAAATCATGTCTGAAGCCCAGAATACTCAACACAATTCCCCAGTTTTAGTTTAGAGATAAGGAAAGATTGGCCTGGCCCACTAGCATCCCTCTTTATGTTTGTGAACTTTATAGTCTATACATTTAGAGTGATGTGATAATCAAACACTCTAGAAGTCTAGAATGAAAGAGTATATAAGAGAATTGACAGAGTGTGTGTACCTTCAGTGCTGCAATGGCTCTATCAATGTTGTCCTGGCTAGCAGTGCCTCGTTAAAATCCAGCCGCTGTTGCTTAGGAGGTGAAGTGTGTCTCTCTTTACGAGCTTCGTCGAAGCATGTTGCTTTTGTAGCTGTTTCAGCAGATTTTAATTGCTAGGATAGGATCTTTGATCCAAGACACAACTTACATTTAACTAAAATGTTCCTTTCTTTGTGGTCGACAAAAGAAAAGTAGTGACAATATCTCCATGTTAAGAAACTCGGCTTCGGGCTTCGCCATGACGTCTTGTTAGTAAACACAGACACGCCCCCTCCCACACACACACACATACACACACAAAGAGCGCACCTCTTCTCCGTCGCCTCTTCTGCAGCGTTCCAATAAAACACGCTCAGATCCTCTCAGTTTCTAGCCGATACTACATAAAAAGTAACGTAAAATAACGCAGTAACGCATCATGTAGTAACGGTAACTGAGTTACTGAATATAAAAAATAACGCGTTAGATTACTATTTACACTAACGCGTTACAAGTAACGCGTTAGTCCCAACACTAAGGGAACCTTTTTACCTGTTATTGACTATGGAGATGTGTTGTACATGAATGCTACTGCTGGTTGTCTCCACAAGCTGGATAGTGTGTACCACGGGGCACTGAGATTCATCACCAACTGCGCTCCCCTTACTCACCATTGCGTATCATACTCAATGGTTAACTGGACATCTTTATGTGCTCGACGCCTCAATCATTGGTATGTTTTCATCTACAAAACCATTCTGGATATCACTCCATCTTATCTGTCTTGTCTTTTAACAAAGAAACAAGGAAGTCACAATCTTCGTTCAATGAATGTTCTGCAATTTGTCGTCCCCAAAGTAAGAACTGAACTGGGCAAGAAAGCATTTAGGTTTTCAGCACCAAAGGCTTGGAATATCCTACAATCCGAATATTAAACTTCAAATCCTTGTTACATTGAATGAGTTTAAAGCTTCTGTGAAAAGATTGCAGTCTACCTTGTCTGTATGCACATGTGTCAAGTGAGCAAGTTTTAATGTTGTAAATGTGATGTTTTATGTGTTTGTTTACTGTTTTTAATGTAACCTTGCTGCTGCCCTCTTGGCCAGGTCTCCCTTGGAAAAGAGATCTTTGATCTCAATGGGATTTTTTTACCTGATTAAATAAAGGCTAATAATAATAAATAATACTATCGAGCGCGGCCACCGCTGCTACTCACTGCTCACCTCCCAGGGGGTGCAACAAGGGGATGGGTCAAATGCAGAGGGTAATTTCACCACACATAGTGTGTGTGTGACTATCAGTGATACTTTAACTTTAACTTTATTTATATATATTAGAAAATATAGACCACACTAAAATGTATATCATTTCTAGTTCATTCCTATGAATTCCTGTAAATTCAGATATATTCATAATTTTGCACCCTTATACGCAATCATAAACAAGTAAAGGATCGGATACATTTGAGCCATTTACAATCACGTTTTTATAGATATATTGTATTAATTGTTGCGTTTTGGACCAGTTGTTCCTCCCAGGGAATTCAAGTCACAAGTCGCTCCCAAGCTCTTTACGACACCTAAAGCTGAGTTGAAAAACCACCAGAGACAGAATAGGTATTTTGTAATATATTTGCAAAGCTTTGCATATATACATTGACAGAGACAGCATAGAACATTCGGATCGCCCCGCTAAGATGGTCTGTCCTCCCGACCAAAACCCTCTCTCCTCTTAAAATCTCTCTAGTCAAAACACATGCACATTATCTCTCCTTCTTACATTCCAAAGCCTCAAGGTTAACACACACAGTTTACTTGCAGACAAACAGAAAGAGAAGAAATGGAAAACACGAGCTGTTTTCAAATATGACTATGAAATAAAAGAAGTAACACTTAAATTCGGATATATGTAAATATCTGCCTCCGACATTATTTACAATGTTTTTGTCTGTTGCTTACATTTAAACTGTGTTTTAGTTTGGTTTGTTCAAGTGTGGCAAATTACTCTGCTCCCGTTTTATGCCTTTTCCATGCAGAGATGGCTTTAATCTAATGTTTAATTGGCATATATGGCGTTCCAATTACAGGTTTTAGCACCTCATTTTCTTGAAAAATTGCAAATGTGTTTTATATCATGGAATAAGGAAATATTTCTATTAACTACTGAGTTACGTTAAAGTACAACTCCTTTAAAACTTTATCCAATCCTTTTCTCCTCAGAAAATGCCTGCGACGGCCCCACTCAATTCAAGTGCGGCAACGGGGAGTGCATCAGCATGGCGAAGTTGTGCGACAAACAGAAAGACTGCCAGGATTGGTCGGATGAGCCAGTCACCGAGTGCAGTAAGTGTTTTTGTTTTCCCCGCTCTATTAGTGCCATTACTGCTAATGGGCTGGAAATTGTGACTGTTATTTGTATACTTTCAGCTAAAACATCTACTGCTAGTTTGAAGTAACTTTTTAAGAAAGTAAATATGACTGGTCACTTGACAACATGTTAATTATTGTGCTTGTGTGGATATCCTCAGACAACAACGAGTGCTTGAGTGGAAATGGCGGCTGCTCCCACGGTTGTATAGATCTAAAGATTGGCTACAGTTGTTCCTGCCCTGCAGGATACACACTTCAGGTGGACAAAAAAAACTGTGAAGGTGAGAAGGGTAGAAAATAGTATGGTGGGTGTTTGCATGTTTCTTCAAAAAAACAATGCAAAAATGCTTCATCTGTTTGGCCACCTTGCAGACATTGACGAATGTGCAGATCCGGACATCTGCAGTCAGATTTGCATCAATGAGCCTGGCAGCTACAAGTGTGATTGTAAAGAAGGCTTTGCCATGGACCCTGTTGCCAAGACCTGCAAGGCTGAGTCAGGTGAGCACTTTAAACAACATGCAAACACACCGTTTTATCCTGGACACCACTCAGTCTTCTTTTCCCGTTCTGTCTCTTCCTCCAGGCACCACACCCACCCTCTATTTCACAAACAGACATGAGGTGAGGAAGATGACGGTGGATCGTAGCGAGTACATGCGTCTGGTGGGCGGGCTGAAGAACGCAGTAGCTCTGGACATGGACATGCCCAGAGAGATTATCTTCTGGGCGGACCTTGCCGACAAGAAAATCTACAGGTTAAAAACCTCCTGCTTTATCCCACCAGTGGTATATGTGCCCGGTAGAGATGCGCAGATAAGCAATTATTTCATCCGCAACCGCATCACAAAAGTCGTCAACCATCCGCCATCCACCCGAACTAACATTTAATCAAAACCGCACCCGCCCGCCATCCGCCACCCGCCCGTTGTTATATATCTAATATAGACGATGCAAGGCATTAGTGAGGTTATAAAGCTTTTGCCTGTTAAAGAAAGGAGACTGATCCAATGTAGCAGAGACATTCAATGCGTGCCACGCTGTCACGGCCCAGACGCACACCAAATGGTAAATGGGTCGTACTTGTATAGCGCTTTTCTACCTTTTTAAGGAACTCAAAGCGCTTTGACACTATTTTCCACATTCACCCATTAACACACACACATTCACACATTCACACACTGATGGCGGGAGCTGCCATGCACGGCGCTAACCAGTCCCATCAGGAGCAAGGGTGAAGTGTCTTGCTCAAGGACACAACGGACGTGACTAGGATGGTAGAAGGTGGGGATTGAACCAGTAACCCTCAGATTGCTGGCACGGCCACTCTCCCAACTTCGCCACGCCGTCCTCCCAGTGCGCAATCATCTGGGAGCCGCGCTGAGCGCACCTCCAAGCGCGCTCGCGCCACTCAAACTGCTGCAGGCAGCTGTGTTCTATCTTGTGGGACTCTTCTGGGATCACGGCGGACGAAACTGCTCATGCTCAGGGTGTTTGTGGAGGTTCGGGGTTTTGCACAAATGTGATGCACCATGTTAGATGTCCCGGTTTTGTGACTGTCGTAGACATAAACAGCGTCGCAGCTCTTGAAAATCACGTAGCCAGCATTACTATCATCCTGATTTACAACCTCATAAAAACGAGTCCACGCTGAACTTTTCTGGCCTTTTTTTCCCCTGGTCTTTAGTATCCCCTTTTTTAGTTTGTCGCGTACCACGTTTGCTGCCGGCGTTGCCATCTCTTTTTTTTTTCTTCTTCTGTTGTGGCATGCTGCAGGTGCCTGCTCGTTTTTCGTATGTGGGTAACAACATTTAACTATGTATATATATTTCCGAATTGGTTTAACTGCCACCCGCCTGAATCTATTTAAAATATAATTTTTTTTTATTTCAACCGCCCGACCCGCGGATAATCCGCGGACTCCGCGGTTGTGTCCGCAAACCGCGCATCTCTAGTGCCCGGTATTGACTATAGTGACCAGTCCAGGGCATAACCCGCCTCTCATTCAAAGTAATTTTGGGTAGGCTTTAGTTTACTCATTACTCTGAAAAAGATAAGCTGTAGAATGAGTAAATCATTTGTTAAAGAGATCTTAATAAGACATTGAAGATGAGGTCTTCTGTGCAGGCTTTGATTAGAAAAAAAACTAGTGTTACCAGTAAAGAGCATGTCTCTACATGTAGTAGGTATCTATCTTTTAAAAATATATCGTTTGTACCTAGAGATGTCGGCAGGCCGATAAATGCTTTAAAATGTAATATCGGAAATTATCGGTATCGTTTTTTTTTTATTATCGGTATCAGTGTTTTTTTTGTTTTTTTATTAAATCAACATAAAAAACACAAGATACACTTACAATTAGTGCACCAAACCAAAAAACCTCCCTCCCCCATTTACACTCATTCACACAAAAGGGTTGTTTCTTTCTGTTATTAATATTCTGGTTCCTACATTATATATCAATATATATCAATACAGTCTGCAAGGGATACAGTCCGTAAGCACACATGATTGTGCGTGCTGCTGGTCCACTAATAGTACTAACCTTTAACACTTAATTTTACTCATTTTCATTAATTACTAGTTTCTATGTAACTGTTTTTATATTGTTTTACTTCCTTTTTTATTTAAGAAAATGTTTTTAATTTATTTATCTTATTTTATTTTATTGATTTTTAAAAAAAGGACCTTATCTTCACCATACCTGGTTGTCCAAATTAGGCATAATAATGTGTTAATTCCACGACTGTATATATCGGTATCGGTTGATATCGGTATCAGTAATTAAGAGTTGGACAATATCGGGATATCGGCAAAAAAGCCATGATCGGACATCCCTATTTGTATCCCATTATGGCATTTGGTTGATTCGTTATGTTTTATGTGTAGAACACAGGTCACGCTTTTATTAGGATCACATTAAAACCGAAAATTGTTATTTTTCTTCATTTTTTAAGAAATTATATTTTTCATCATGCATTAAATGCCATTAAAATGACAGTAGACCTGAGTTTATAATTATAACCAGATTGTTTTGTTGAACAATTTTAAATGGGATATACCAGGGGTCGGCAACCCAAAATGTTGAAAGAGCCATATTGGACCAAAAATACAAAAACAAATCTGTCTGGAGCCGCAAAAAATTAAAAGCCATATTACATACAGATAGTGTGTTGTGGAATTAAGAGGACTTAAAGGAAACTAAATGACCTCAAATATAGCTACAAATGAGGCATAATGATGCAATATGTATATATAGCTAGCCTAAATAGCCTGTTAGCATTGATTAGCTTGCAGTCATGCAGTGACCAAATATGTCTGATTAGCACTCCACACAAGTCAATAACATCAACAAAACTCACCTTTCATGCACAACCTTAAAAGTTTGGTGGACAAAATGAGACAGAAAAAGAAGTGGCATAAAACACGGAGAAAAGAAAGTTATATATGTAAACAAACTACAGTGAGTTCAAGGACCGCCAAATTTAGTAGGACAAAACGGCGCTCGCCAAATACTCGAATCAGTGAAGCATGTTTAATATAAACAGTGTGCTTTGTAACAATTAGGGAGGTTTGTGTCATGTTTGTCCTCCTACAGAAACCATATTAAAACAAAAATAGATTTTTTTTCCCCGCATCTTTTTCCATTTTTCATACATTTTTTGAAAAAGCTCCAGAGAGCCACTGGGGCGGCGCTAAAGAGCCGCATGCGGCTCTAGAGCCGCGGGTTGCCGACCCCTGGTATATACAGTACATATACAGTATCCAAAATGAATGACGGATGCTGGGGGATGTACTGTAGTTTGTCTGCATTTCATTTTTGCAGTTTTTGTCTTAAGTCCACGTGCAAAACGTTTTTTGGTCTTTCAGGGAGAACACATTTTCCAATTGCTCCTTGTCAGGAAAACAGTTGTTTTTTTTCTTTCCAACGTAACAACCATGAAAACATTTTTTGGTTGTTTTGTTAACTTTGTCAGGACCCCTTTTAGTATAATAGCACTGTTGTTTAATTGTGTCTTTACAGGAAATTACTTTATTTGTATTTCTGATGCCAACTGGAGCATATGTTCCTTGACTGCACTTAAATGTAGAGTATATGTAGAATATATTTATATTATTTATATATTATATATATTATATTATATCATTTATAATTATTATTGTCGATTGTGAGCGAACTGTGGTGCTGAATTTCCTCCAGGGATTAATAAAGTACTTTCTATTCTATTCTATTCTATAACTTATTGTTAGCACAGGAAAAAAAAGGGCAAAATATACATACTTTTGTTTTTACCATTCAATGACTAAATATGCACTAGAATGCGTTCAACTTTTGTTCAGAAGCCGCTACTTTCACGACCGCTGACACCACTTTCTTCACATTCATTGTGGTAGCGTCACAGTGCATTAAACAGTGTTAAAGCTGAGCGTCCGTTGACTTCAATGGGGGAGCATACACTGCAAACACTGAAATCTAAGTAAGATGAAACATCTCAAATAAGGGTGATATTTGTTTATTTTCTGTATGATAAGATAATTCTTCTCACTAAGCAGATTTTATGTTAGAGTGTTTTACTTGTTTTAAGGGTTTTGGTCCTAAATGATCTCAGTAAGATATTACAGCTTGTAGCTGAGATTTTATGAGCTATATTGAGTAAAACATGCTTGAAACTAGAATATCAACTGTTGCAAAGCTGTGTCATCTACACTCACAAGTATAAAACTGCTTTTTTAAAGTAACAATTTCTTACTTCAAGCATGAAAAAGAAATCATGATGCCGAGATAATGGCACTAGCATTTACTTAATTTAAGTAAACATTTTTCAACATATTGAGCAAAAAGGTCTCTTTTTTTTCTACCAAGAAAAGTGCACTTGTTATTAGTGAGAATGTACTTATTTTAAGGTATTTTTGGGTTCATTGAGGTTAGCTAATTTTACTTGTTTTGGAAAGTCTTAACAAGCCAAATTTTCTTGTTCTATTGGCAGATAATTGTGCTTAGTTAAAAAAAAATACCCCTAATTTTTGTATTATTTTTTCTTGTTTTTGAACACTGACTTTTTGCAGTGTAGTGTGGGTTGTTCTACTGCAGCCAAACTAGACAGTCATTGGATAAATGCTCGGCTTTGTCCCGCCCACGGACGCTCAGCGTCTCTGGAAGTGTTATGGAAAGTGGGATTGGCCTCAGCTGGCCTGGACGCTGAGCTTCCGCATGGTGATTGTTTGATTTGTCCAAGACTGAATTCCTTTTTGATTGGCAGGAAAATGGGCGAATAAGCGATCTTAAAATATAAGCCACTGCCTGAGTATTTTTATTTAATTCCGTTGTTCCGAGTTGATATGGATAATTTTACAATTCTCTCAGACCTGGGCAAATTAAGGCACATGCGGCCCGTTAAGCTTTTCAATCTGGCCCGCCGGACATTTCCAAATCATTTTTTTAGATCTTTAAGATGGAAAGTGTAGCTGCCATTATGATGTGCAGTCATGTTTTCTAATGACCATAAGTCTTCAACTACACAAAGTATTTTAATGGTTGGAATCTGCGCTTTTGGATGATATACCAGTTACTATGGTAATCTAATTAGTTACTATGGTAATCTAATTAGTTACGATGGTCATCTAATTAGTTACTATGGTAATCTACGTCACAGCAGCTCAGACGAGGCACCAAACAGTGTGGGCGGGAAGCGTTTCCGCAGACGCGGAAGGAGACTTCACAACAAAGTTCTAAAGCTTAGTGATGTATCAGATATATCAGATTGTAGGTGGGTTTATTTTGTTCATATTTCACTGTTTGTTGCATTTTTGTTGCGTTTCACTTGATTGTAAAATGTGTCGATCGAAAGGGGGTGTGACCTTCATATTTTGTCAATATTCAGTGTTTTATCCTTCATAGACAAATGTGAAATTCCATTACGTTTTTTAAGGCGGTCTGTCATAACGTTTTTAGCATTCAATCAGACATTATTGTGAGGTTTTGTATTAGTGTTCCCAAACACATTTTTTTTCTCTAAATGTGGCCCCCGAGTCAAAATAATTGCCCAGGCCTGATCTAAGTGATATTTTCTTTGTAAAAACTAGCATCTTTATATCTGTTATTGGAGACTGGATTCCTGTTTATAGAGTAGCTGAAAATGAGCTTCCCCTACTTGAAAGTCCAGCAGCCGCCATTGGTGTTTGTTTGTGTTGACATGGGCTAATGAGGCGATTCACCCTCACAGCTCTAGGTTAGACTTGGCCGCCAACTCCTCCCAACATACCGTAGTGATCGGCGATGGAATCAAGGACCCAGAAGGCCTTGCAGTGGACTGGATCCATGGCAACATCTACTGGACTGACAGTTCTTTGCTCTGCATCTCCGTGGCAACAACAGAGGGCAGCAAGAGGAAGACGCTGATCACAGAAAACCTGCAGAAGCCAAGAGCCATCACAGTGGATCCAATCAACAAGTAAATATCTGTTTATGAGTTTCATTAAGGGGTTGACTGTCTTTCTAACCTTCATGTCTTCATGGCAGCTTCATGTACTGGACTGACTGGGGTGAGGAGGCAAGGATAGAGAGGAGTGGTTTAAATGGAGCCGACCGCATCGTCCTGGTAAAGGACAACATTGTGTGGCCTAACGGAATCACCCTTGGTAATCTCGTCTCCATCATTTAGTTCTATGAAATAACTTGAATAACCAGTGGAATGTTGATGTCTTTCTTGGTGTGGACAGACATGGTCAACCAGCGACTCTACTGGGTGGACTCAAAGTTGCACACACTCTCCAGTGTAGATGTAAACGGAGGGACGAGACACATTCTCATCTCCAATAAAGAAAAACTTTCACACCCGCTCTCTCTGACAGTCTTCGAGGTGAGTGATACCCTTAAAGGCCACAATCAGTACGTGTCCATGCACTAAATTAGTCCGACTTCTCAAATAGTTTGGCTCTAAATAAGCCTCCAACATATGTACACTGCAAAAACTGAAATCTAAGTAAGATGAAATATCTCAAATAAGGGTGATATTTGCTTATTTTCCGTCTGATAAGATAATTCTTCTCACTAAGCAGATTTCATGTTAGAGTTTTTACTTGTTTTAAAGGAGAACATTATCACCAGACCTATGTAAGCGTCAATATATACCTTGATGTTGCAGAAAAAAGACCATATATTTTTTTAACCGATTTCCGAACTCTAAATGGGTGAATTTTGGCGAATTAAACGCCTTTCTATTATTCGCTCTCGGAGCGATGTGACGTCACATCGGGAAGCAATCCGCCATTTTCTCAAACACATTACAAACACCGAGTCAAATCAGCTCTGTTATTTTCCGTTTTTTCCGTACCTTGGAGACATCATGCCTCATCGGTGTGTTGTCGGAGGGTGTAACAACACGAACAGGGACGGATTCAAGTTGCACACAAAGATGCGAAAGTGGCAAGAAATTGGACGTTTGTTCCGCACACTTTACCGACGAAAGCTATGCTACGACAGAGATGGCAAGAATGTGTGGATATCCTGCGACACTCAAAGCAGATGCATTTCCAACGATAAAGTCAAAGGAAAATGCGAGCGGATGAGGGTATGTCTACAGAATATATTAATTGATGAAAACTGGGCTGTCTGCACTCTCAAAGTGCATGTTGTTGCCAAATGTATTTCATATGCTGTAAATCTAGTTCATAGTTGTTAGTTTCCTTTAATGCCAAACAAACACATACCAATCGTTGGTTAGAAGGCGATCGCCGAATTCGTCCTCGCTTTCTCCCGTGTCGCTGGCTGTCGTGTCGTTTTCGTCGGTTTCGCTTGCATACGGTTCAAACCGATATGGCTCAATAGCTTCAGTTTCTTCTTCAATTTCGTTTTCGCTACCTGCCTCCACACTACAACCATCCGTTTCAATACATGCGTAATCTGTTGAATCGCTTAAACCGCTGAAATCCGAGTCTGAATCCGAGCTAATGTCGCTATAGCTTGCTGTTCTATGCGCCATGTTTGTTTGTATTGGCATCACTATGTGACGTCACAGAAAATGGACGGGTGTATATGACGATGGTTAAAATCGGGCACTTTGAAGCTTTTTTTAGGGATATTGCGTGATGGGTAAAATTTTGAAAAAAACTTCAAAAAATATAATAAGCCACTGGGAACTGATTTTTAATGGTTTTAACCCTTCTGAAATTGTGATAATGTTCCCCTTTAAGGGTTTTGGTCCTAAATGATCTCAGTAAGATATTACAGCTTGTAGCTGAGATTTTATGTTCTATATTGAGTAAAACATGCTTGAAACTAGAATATCAACTGATGCAAAGCTGTGTCATCAACACTCACAAGTATAAAGCTACTTTTTTAAAGTAATAATTTCTTACTACAAGCATGAAAAAAAAAATCATGATGCCGAGCGCATATCATTATGTCAAGATAATGGCACTAGCATTTGTTTAATTTAAGAATATTTTTCAACATATTGAGCAAAAAAGTCAAAAAAAATTCTACCAAGAAAAGTGCAGTTGTTTTTGGTGAGAATATACTTATTTTAAGGTATTTTTGGTTTCATTGAGGTTAGCTAATTTTACTTGTTTTGGAAAGTCTTGACAAGCCAAATTTTTTTGTTCTATTGGCAGATCATTTTGCTTAGTTCAAATAAAATACCCCTCATTTTTGTATTTTTTTTTCTCTTGTTTTTGAACACTGACTTTTTGCAGTGTATAAGATGAAGTAGATCACCTCGACTTGGTCATTTGAAAAGTAGCTCGCCTGCTGAAAAAGTGTCGGCATCCCTGATCTAAGGTCTAACAGGATACATTCCATATCTTAAAGGTCATACAGTGCACTGCAAAAAGTCAGTGTTCAAAAAAAAAAAAAAAATTAGGGGTATTTTACTTGAACTAAGCAAAATTATCTGCCAATAGAACAAGAAAATTTGGCTTGTCAAGACTTTCCAAAACAAGTCAAATTAGCTAACCTCAATGAACCCAAACATACCTTAAAATAAGTACCGTATTTTCCACACTATAAGGCGCACATAAAAACCAAAATTTTTCTCAAAAGCTGACAGTGCGCCTTATAATCCGGTGCGCCTTATATATGGACCAATATTGAGCCACAACAGGTCTCGCAACTATGGGATGCATAAAGTAACCCCAGCCTCTACTGTAGCGTCTATTCTATGCGTCTTATAATGCGGTGCGCCTTATATATGAACAAAGTTTTTAAATAGGCCATTCATTGAAGGTGTGCCTTATAATCCGGTGCGCCTTATAGTGCGGAAAATACGGTATTGTCAGGACTTGGACTAGGGCGTGGTTTGTTCTCCCGTGGTGCAAATGAACATTTGGACCAGACATGGCGTGAAGGTTAAGACATGATTTATTTAAACACTATAACTACAAAAAGAACAAACTAAAGGTGCGCACAAGGCGGAAGTACAAACTTGACAAATGAAACCAATACTTGTACATGGGCAAAAAAACTAAGGACATGAACAAAAGTCGCTAACTGTGGCATGAATAGAAACAACTTACTTGGACATGTCATGAAGTGCGCAGAGGTAAACAAAGTGTGAAGCAGAGAGTCAGGGGTATGATGTCGCCAGGGAGACTTCCTGGCAACAATGGGTTTAAATAATAGTGACATGATTAAAGACAGGTGCGTGAGTCGTGAGGGCAGGTGAAAACTAATGGGTTGCTATGGTGACAAACAAGAGTGCACAATGAGTCCAAACGTGGAACAGGTGAAACTAATGGGTAACCATGGAAACAAGACAAGGGAGTGAAAAGCCAGAAACTAAAGAGTCCAATAACTAAACTAAACAAAACATGATTACACCGACATGACAGGTATACTCTTCCTAACAACAAGTGCACTTTTCTTGGTAGAAAAAAAAAGAGACCTTTTTGCTCAATATGTTGAAAAATGTTCTTAAATTAAGTAAATGCTAGTGCCATTATCTTGACATAATGATATGCGCTCGGCATCATGATTTTTTATTTCATGCTTGAAATAAGAAATTATTACTTTAAAAAAGTAGTTTTATACTTGTGAGTGTTGATGACACAGCGTTGCAACAGTTGATAATCTACTTTCAAGCATGTTTTACTCAATATAGCTCATCAAATCTCAGCAACAAGCTGTAATATCTTACTGAGATCATTTAGGACCAAAACCCTTAAAACAAGTAAAACACTCTAACAGTAAAAAAACTCTAATTATCTTATCAGACAGAAAATAAGCAAATATCACCCTTATTTGAGATATTTAATCTTACTTAGATTTCAGTTTTTGCAGTGTGTAAAAAGAAGTTAAACATTATTAAGTCAAATGGAAAAACAACAAATTATGTACTGTATTTTTCAGACTATAAGTCGCAGTTTTTTTCATAGTTTGGCCGGGCTCCAGTGCGATTTATATATGTTTTTTTCCTTCTTTATTATGCATTTTCGCCAGGTGCAACTTATACTCCGGTGCGACTTATACTCCGAAAAATATACGGTACTCATCCTTAACATGCAGAGGGAGATCCCTTCTTGTGTCTGGGAGCTAATTCTCAAATGATGTGTCCAACTTTATAGAAACATTTTGATTTTGTGTGTCGATTGAAAGTATTTTTGGTGTTACCTTTTTTGTAATCAAATGTGGTGTTCATGACTAACTTTCATTTTCTTAACTTCTTGCCAACAAATGTATTTGTTCAAAAGAATGTTATAGTAGTGAATGAGGCTATTTAATAGGCCGCACGGTGTAGACTTTGTTTGATGTAATTAGTTTTAATTTGAGGCAGCTTCAAAAGAAAGCCACACATCCCACGTGGGTGTTCCTGTGTGCGCAATGAACTATTTCAATTGGGACTGTTCCAATTTTACCGATTCAGAGTGAGGTCGGCCGATACCAATACCGATGCTGCGTATCTACACTTCTTAAACTTGACTAACACTTATTTCTTCGTGTTGTTTCAAGGTAGCTTAACGGTTAGCTTAGCTACTGCTCCTGGCTTGCTCTTGGTGTGTAACATGTTTAACCTTATATTCCAATGATAATGTTACTCAATAATGATACTTAAGATAATAAGATCTGCTGTAATGAAGGTTATTATTATTAGTTTAGGGGAGCGGCTCCACATTTTTATGGTTCTGAAGTCCTACACTGCAAAAACTGAAATCTAAGTAAGATTAAATATCTGGTGACATTTGCTTATTTTCTGTCTGATAAGATAATTCTTCTCACTAAGCAGTGTTAGAGTGTTTTACTTGTTTTAAGGGTTTTGTTCCTAAATGATCTCAGTAAGATATTACAGCTTGTTGCTGAGATTTTATGAGCTATATTGAGTAAAACATGCTTGAAACTAGAATATCAACTGTTGCAAAGCTGTGTCTGAATAAGTGTACGTTATATGAGGCATAAATAACCAACTGAGAACGTGCCTGGTATGTTAACGTAACATATTATGGTAAGAGTCATTCAAATAACTATAACATATAGAACATGCTATACGTTTACCAAACAATCTGTCACTCCTAAACGCTAAATCCCATGAAATCTTATACGTCTAGTCTCTTACGTGAATGAGCTAAATAATATTATTTGATATTTTACGCTAATGTGTTAATAATTTCACACATAAGTCGCTCCTGAGTATAAGTCGCACCCCCAAACTATGAAAAAAACTGCGACTTATAGTCCGAAAAATACGGTACCAATAAAGGAACCTTGACATTGTGAGCTAATCTGGTTTAGCACGACTAAGGTTGTTACAGGCTCAGAGTACACAGCAGTTTGGGTCAATAATGTAAATCCCTCCCATGTCTTAAAGGGGAACATTATCACAATTTCAGAATGGTTAAAACCATTAAAAATCAGTTCCCAGTGGCTTATTTTATTTTTCGAAGTTTTTTTCAAAATTTTACCCATCTCGCAATATCCCTAAAAAAAGCTTCAAAGTGCCTGATTTTAACCATCGTTATATACACCCGTCCATTTTCCTGTGACGTCACACAGTGATGCCAATACAAACAAACATGGCGGATAGAACAGCAAGATATAGCGACATTAGCTCGGATTCGGACTCGGACTTCAGCGGCTTAAGCGATTCAACAGATTACGCATGTATTGAAACGGATGGTTGTAGTGTGGAGGCAGGTAGCGAAAACGAAATTGAAGAAGAAACTGAAGCTATTGAGCCATATCGGTTTGAACCGTATGCAAGCGAAACCGACGAAAACGACACGACAGCCAGCGACACGGGAGAAAGCGAGGACGAATTAGGCGATCGCCTTCTAACCAACGATTGGTATGTGTTTGTTTGGCATTACAGGAAACTAACACCTATGAACTAGGTTTACAGCATATGAAATACATTTGGCAACAACATGCACTTTGAGAGTGCAGACAGCCCAATTTTCATCATTTAATATATTCTGTAGACATACCCTCATGTCAGCAGGCCAGGGAAGCTAGGGTCGATATTCTTCTCTTGATCATCTTCGGTGGCATAAGGAACGGTGTGAGCCAAGACATCAAGGGGGTTTAGCTCGCTCGTCTGCGGGAACAAACTGCCGCCATGGCTTGCCGTGCTACCGAGGTCCTTTGTCCCTGAATTGCTCACACACTCCGGCAGATTCAATGGGGGTCTGGCGGCAGATTTCTTTGACTTTATCGTTGGAAGTGCATCTGCTTTGAGTGTCGCAGGATATCCACACATTCTTGCCATCTCTGTCGTAGCATAGCTTTCGTCGGTAAAGTGTGCGGAACAAACGTCCAATTTCTTGCCACTTTCGCATCTTTGGGCCACTGGTGCAACTTGAATCCGTCCCTGTTCGTGTTGTTACACCCTCCGACAACACACCGACGAGGCATGATGTCTCCAAGGTACGGAAAACAGTCGAAAAAACGGAAAATAACAGAGCTGATTTGACTCGGTGTTTGAGAAAATGGCGGATTGCTTCCCAATGCGACGTCACGAGAGCGAATACTAGAAAGGCGTTTAATTCGGCAAAATTCACCCATTTAGAGTTCGGAAATCGGTTAAAAAAATATATGGTCTTTTTTCTGCAACATCAAGGTATATATTGACGCTTACATAGGTCTGGTGATAATGTTCCCCTTTAATCCTGTTTTGGCTTTAAAAGAAGCAAATGGTGATGAAGATGTGTTTTTATTTTAAAACAGGACAAAGTCTTTTGGACGGACACAAGCAACAGTGCTGTTTTCAGTGCCAGCCGTAAGACAGGAGGGGACATTACGGAGCTGGCAAGAGACCTGGAGCAGCCAGAGGACATTGTGCTCTACCACAACCTCAAGCAACCAAGCGGTACAAGAACGTCGGCACAATTTGGATTCTAGCCAACAGTCATCACATTTGTTCTGCCGTTCCCGGTCTTAGGTCGCAACTGGTGCACAGAGAGCAACAATATTAACGGAGGCTGTGAGTTCTTGTGCCTTCCTGCCCCGGTCATTAACCAAAACTCTCCTAAATACACCTGTGCCTGCCCTGACCACATGACCATGGCGCCTGACATGAGGAAATGTGTGGCAGGTAGAGTCCCACAGCACGTGCCGCTGAAGATAAACTTGAACCATATCATATACGTACAGCGACTAACTCTTATTGTTCCGGTTCAGTCGCGCCTCCTGCTGTAAGTAACAACAGTGATCCAGACAACCACGCTGTGACAAGAGCCACAATCACGACGACCTCAATCATGCAGCCTCAGAAGCCCAACATCTCCTCCTCACTACAGCCTTCAGGTACAGCTCAAACCAAGCAACACGTGAATCACGTTCTATCAGGTCAATATATGTCGATGGATGTTCTCATTCATCCAAGTCATTGTATTCTCGGGGTCATTTAACCGATTGCAAGTGGACATTTTGGTTTGACTTAGAGGACTGTGGAGGGGGGCGTGGCCTGCGGGCCTGCAGCGAGGTGGGGTGTGCCAGGACCGGCTTGCTGCGTAGATGGCCCACCTGCGCCTTGTTATCTAATCACCTGTCGCTCTGTATAAGCAGCAAACCGGGAGGAGAGAGGTTGTTGGAGTGGGAGCCAGAGGAAGACACACATACAGAGACACGCCGGACTGAAAAGTCCAAGTATATATTGCTGGAAAGCAATCCCTACATGGTTGCATGCGAATAAAAACTGTCTTTGGAACAATGAAACGGGCTCGCCTGGAGATGCTTGGTGGTCAGGAGGACCCACTGGAAGAGAGCTTCCACAATTTGGCGCCCAATTATAAAAATCCCTTTTACCTTCATTTAAGTAGGCATGTAACGATAACGTTCTATCAGGTCAATATATGTCGATGGATGTTCTCATTCATCCAAGTCATTGTATTCTCGGGGGCATTTAATCGATTGCAAGTGGACATTTGTGGGGCTCTCTTCCAGTGGGTCCTCCTGACCACCAAGCATCTCCAGGCGAGCCCGTTTCATTGTTCCAAAGACAGTTTTTATTCGCATGCGACCATGTAGGGGTTGCTTTCCAGCAATATATACTTGGACTTTTCAGTCCGGCGTGTCTCTTTACGTGTGTCTTTCTCTGGCTCCCACTCCAACAACCTCTCCCCTCCCAGCTTTGCTGCTTATACAGGGCGACAGGTGATTAGATAACAAGGCCCAGGTGGGCCATCTACGCACCTGTCGCTGACTTCGAGGCCGGTCCTGGCACACCCCGCCTCGGTGCAGCAGGCCACGCCCCCCTCCACAAAGACGTTTCGCCTGTCATCCAAATAGGCTTCATCAGTTCATGCTCATTGACTTAGATTGGTCAGATCTAGTCTTGGACTTAGATTGGTCAAATCTAGTCTTAGACTTAGATTGGTCAGATCTAGTCTTCGACTTAGATTGGTCAGATCTAGTCTTCGACTTAGATTGGTCAGATCTAGTCTTCGACTTAGATTGGTCAGATCTAGTCTTCGACTTAGATTGGTCAGATCTAGTCTTCGACTTAGATTGGTCAGATCTAGTCTTCGACTTAGATTGGTCAGATCTAGTCTTAGACTTAGATTGGTCAGATCTAGTCTTATTTGAGATATTCAATCTTACTTAGATTTCAGTTTTTGCAGTGTGTTGAGGTCAACAAGATCGTGCAGTTTTAAAGTTTTTAATTGAATAAACAGAGCATTGGTATGGTCATGTATATGCTTTATGACCAACTCTTCAGATTATAACAAAACATGTTCCGTGTACTTTTCCAGCCAACAGACAAGCCAATGTGCCTGCAGAGGCCGAGTCGTCTCACCCCGCACCCCTCTACATTGCAATTCCAATCGGTAATTTTCAACATTCCACAACTCACTCAATTCTACACCGTTTATCCTGACTTTGCATTCAAACCTCTTGTCCCATCTTCGTTCTAGTGGTCATGGTCTTGCTGGTAGTTGGCGTAGCGTTGCTATGGAGACACTGGCGACGGAGGAACACCAACACCATCCACTTTCTCAATCCCGTTTATCAGAAGACCATAGAGGACGAGGAGCACATTGGCAGAAACGACTCGGAAGGCTACGTGTATCCTCAGGTAGATCTTAACACCATCCACCCTGCCAATACCGAATGTCATAGCTAAAATATTCCATTCATTTTTCCTTTTTTTGCAGAGACAAATCCTTAGAATGGACGACATTGATGTGGCTTAATTGACCTTGAACAAGTGACACCCAAAACTAAGGCTATTCTTCTTTTTCTACGTCAATCTTCCAAAGAAGCCATAGTTTATATGAATGAAGGGGTCGGGGCATGCCTGCAGGATGCCATGATGTCAAACCTCAGCATGTCTTCGGAATCAAAAGGTTCAGAAGATGATGCTTTTACTTGCACTGATCTTGTCTGAATGTACCATAACCGTTTGCTAAATACGTATTTATTATTATTATCCAGCGCCAACATGTAACTTAGTGGTGCTGAGCAGATGATTGACACATGAAGTGGGGTACACACGTAAAGGAAATTAGGCCGTTGTTGTCTCGATTGTTCCCGTTTCTGTCATGATCCGTGGTCCAGATCATGTTTTGTTTAGTTATGTTCTGTTGGTTTTGGACTCCATAGTTCCTGTTTGTTTTAGTTTCCATGACGACTCATTAGTTCCACCTGCCTCATGTGTTCGGATCACGCACCTGCTCTAATCAGAGACTATTATTTAAAGGGGAACATTATCACAATTTCAGAAGGGTTAAAACCATTAAAAATCAGTTCCCAGTGGCTTATTATATTTTTCGAAGTTTTTTTCAAAATTTTACCCATCACGCAATATCCCTAAAAAAAGCTTCAAAGTGCCTGATTTTAACCACCCGTCCATTTTCCATACTTGAATTTCAGTGAATTCTAGCTATAAATATACTCCTCCCCCCTTAACCACCCCTCCACCCCAATCTCCCGAATTTGGAGGCCTCAAGGTTGGCAAGTATGGCCAATTCTAATCCGTCAGAGTGACGGTTAATATGAACTTTTCAACCGTTCAAGATTATCCACGTCAAAAAGCTAACAATTTTATCTTTACTGACAATTGTAAGCTTTTGACCATGCAATAGGACAACATTCAATTGGTTTTAAGTGGGCATTAAAAAGCATTCAATTAGATTTGCTTATACCTGCAGAAACCCTGATTATGGAGGACTAGTGATGGTGGGGAGACAGAATGCTTATGCTTATGCTTATTATTATTATTATCTCAGATTTAAAAAATGTGTGTACAAGCCTTAAGACCGTCCAATGATTGTATGAAACGTGACTTAAGAAGCCGATTTGTTGCACAAAAGCAACTGGAAAAAGCCCGATTCATTCATCGCCTAGTGCTCTCAGACTAGCCACTGTGGTAGTTGGCACCTCCTTTGCTCGGGGCTATTCAGCTGAATTGTTTTAGCGGCCACATTTCCAAAGAATAACCCTCCTTGTATAACAGAAGCGCTGTACTTTTTTTTGATGATTTGGCTGCAAAAATGTTAGCCTATTCCAGGGGTCGGCAACCCAAAATGTTGAAAGAGCCATATTGGACCAAAAATACAAAAACAAAATTAAAAGCCATATTACATACAAATAATGTGTCATGAGATATAAATTGAATTAAGAGGACTTAAAGGAAACTAAATGAGCTCAAATATAGCTACAAATGAGGCATAATGATGCAATATGTACATATAGCTAGCCTAAATAGCATGTTAGCATCGATTAGCTTGCAGTGACCAAATATGTCCGATTAGCACTCCACACAAGTCAATAACATCAACAAAACTCACCTTTGTGCATTCATGCACAACCTTAAAAGTTTGGTGGACAAAATGAGACAGAAAAAGAAGTGGCATAAAACACGTCCTAGAACGTCGGAGAAAGTTATACATGTAAACAAACTAAGGTGAGTTCAATGACCGCCAAAATTAGTAGGACATAACGGCGCTCGCCAAATACTCGAATCAGTGAAGCTGACAGTGTGCTTTATAACAATTAGGGAGGTTTGTGTCATAATTGTCCTCCTACAGAAACCATATTAAAACAAAAACAAAAAATTTTTCCTCTCATCTTTTTCCATTTTTCATACATTTTTTAAAAAGCTCCAGAGAGCCACTAGGGCGGCGCTAAAGATCTAGAGCCGCGGGTTGCCGACCCCTGGCCTATTCCAAGCTTTTTAAACTAAACTTGTCTGGTGTTACTCTGGCCCGTGGGTTCTTTACCCCTGCACTGATGGCTTTAATGAATGTTAAGGTTGCAACTACTTGGTTTAAAAAAAAAAAGTGTCTTGCACACACTGGGCCGAGCTACTAAAGTCGAAATAACATGCTAAACAGCATATGCACGCTATAAAATTGTGTGTACAATTAGTGGGCGTGTTTGGTGTGATCTGCTAAGACTGCATGTACAATTGATAACTGGTGCAGACCGCTATATTTAAATGTGTACTACTGGCGTTATGTGTCCATAGAAACACTCATTTCCCCCACATTCATGTTATTATGCTCTTCAACTAACTTCTCTGCAATATGTGTACAGCTCCACTAATGGACATTGGCGTGTTACTTTCAAAGGCAAAATTAAAGTATTGCTAGAAACATCATTTTTATATGGGACTTTATTGTATTATATGTATAGTACATGTTCCAAAAAGAAAAAAAGCATAAAACACCACCAGAATTAGAGATATTACAAGTCAAAGTGATGAATCTCAGTGTTACGCTCATGACTTGGTGTAACTAAACATTACCCTATAAGATGAAGGCAAATGCATTTTATTGATATTTGAAATTTATTCAATGTTTATAAATGAATATTTAAATATACTAAATGTAAATATTCAAAATAAGATCATTAAATGAAATTTAGTTTGGTTACGTCCATCATGAGCGCAACACAAGGTTGTAAAAGTTTCAACTACAATTGTAAATAAGATGTCAAAAGCAAACTGAAATCAAATACACACAGCTTAAAGATTGATCAATACCTAATTAAATTTAGTAATACATAAATATGATGATTTATCAAAATATAAAAGAAATATACCTGAACAGAACGCTATGAATCGCGTTTTTCCAACGTTTTTGGGGCATTTTTATGCTATTTCCAAGCATCTCCTTTTTTATTATCGTTGATTTTAAATGGTCAAACTAATGCATATTATATATGCATGCCCTAGTACAGTGGTTCTCAAATGGGGGTACGCGTACCCCTGGGGGTACTTGAAGGTATGCCAAGGGGTACGTGAGATTTTTTTTAAATATTCTAAAAATAGCAACAATTCAAAAATCCTTTATAAATATATTTATTGAATAATACTTCAACAAAGTATGAATGCAAGTTCATAAACTGAACATCAAATCAAGTAGGCTATTCCATTCATTACAATGCAACAATGCAATATTCAGTGTTGACAGCTAGATTTTTTGTGGGCATATTTATAATTGAATCACTTGTTTATTTTTCAACAAGTTTTTAGTTATTTTTATATCTTTTTTTTTCCAAATAGTTCAAGAAAGACCACTACAAATGAGCAATATTTTGCACTGTTATACAATTTAATAAATCATAAACTGATGACATAGTGCCGTATTTTACTTCTTTATCTCTTTTTTTTCAACCAAAAATGCTTTGCTCTGATTAGGGGGTACTTGAATTAAAAAAAAATGTTCACAGGGGGGTACATCACTGAAAAAAGGTTGAGAACCACTGCCCTAGTAAACCAAAAAAAAAAGTCATTTATTTTGATTGTTACATTTTGAAGTACATTTGTGCAGGTGGGTGCGAATGTACCCATTACCAGAGCTGTACACATATAGAATCCCAACTACCGCATTTTTCGGAGTATAAGTCGCACCGGAGTATAAGTCGCACCTGCCGAAAATGCATAATAAAGAAGGAAAAAAACATATATAAGTCGCACTGAAAAAAACTGCGACTTATAGTCCGAAAAATACGGTATTTTTAATTAGCCCCTTAAGTCATCCAGGAGCTTTAATATTATAAAATAATATTGTTGAATAGAAGAAATGTTATGTTTAATTTCAGTTGACCCACAAAAGATTCTGTGTCTTTGCAGCGCGATCCTCTTCTTTTCCACAGCCATTTATTTTTTATTTATTTTAAGATATCAGACACACTACCGTATTTTTCGGAGTATAAGTCGCTCCGGAGTATAAGTCGCACCGGCCGAAGATGCATAATAAAGAAGGGAAAAAAACATATATAAGTCGCACTGGAGTATAAGTCTATTTTTTTGGGGAAATGTATTTGATAAAAGCCAACACCAAGAATAGACATTTGAAAGGCAATTTAAAATAAATAAAGAATAGTGAACAACAGGCTGAATAAGTGTACGTTATATGAGGCATAAATAACCAACTGAGAACGTGCCTGGTATGTTAACGTAACATATTATGGTAAGAGTCATTCAAATAACTATAACATATAGAACATGCTATACGTTTACCAAACAATCTGTCACTCCTAATCGCTAAATCCCATGAAATCTTATATGTCTAGTCTCTTACGTGAATGAGATAAATAATATTATTTGATATTTTACGGTAATGTGTTAATAATTTCACACATAAGTCGCGCCTGAGTATAAGTCGCACCCCCGGCCAAACTATGAAAAAAACTGCGACGAATAGTCCGAAAAATACGGTAAATAAAGATGCAAAGTGGCACACGCAGAACAGTTTTAGATTTGATAAATCACTTTGCACGTGTTTAATCATTATATTTGCATGTTATCCTACTTTTGTGGGCTTTCTGACGAGCAGCATATATTCTGCATACTCACGAAGACAGACTCTGCTCACTTAAGAGACGCAATCCTCTGCCAAGACCGTTTGATTGATTGATCGAAACTTTTATTAGTAGATTGCACAGTACAGTACATATTCCGTACAATTGACCACTAAATGGTAACACCCGAATACGTTTTTCCACGTTAATCAATTCATGGTATAGTAGACCTTAGTAGATCAGGCCCATTGTGTGCTTGCTTCCGTGAGACAAACCAAATAGGTGTTTGTTTTTTTTATTATTGCAAACGGTTAAAGCTGCTGAATTTCTTGTTATCAACAAATATGAAGAACGTGTTTGAAATGAAGATGTCTTTGTAAATAGACTGTCAATGTTTTGTAAACATTCACTCTGCTGCCTTTTCTCTATGTGTTGTGAGTCGGGAAATATTGTGTATATCTTGCTATTATTTATTCATGAAGTGGATATCGGAGATGTTATTGATTTGTTGTGGTGTGGCTCAAAATATATAAGCAGTTAAATAAGCCTAATGTGATTCATATCCGAGCTACATTAATATTGTTTTGTTTAGTTTTTTTCATTTTAAAAGTCTTTTATCTTTTTATTGCCACTGCTCCGTTTTAAAGGATATCCAGAGTGGGAACTATCACAATATAGAACATGCTAAACAGGTATATATGTTGAATTGTATTGAGGTAGGCTAGGAATAATACAGAATGTTTAAAAAATGTAATATATAAAAATAATGAAATACATGTTTTTCGAGTAACAAGACAGCTTAAACGCAAAAGACTTTTAAATAATGATATAATTATAAATCGTATACTGGTGTTAATTCAGTCCAACTTTCACACTGTGCAGCTGATGTTTAATATGTTTGACGTGATTGTACATGTTTTGTCGAGAAAACGCTTTGTTTGTTACGTGTCTTTTTTTTTGTGATGACAATCACATAATTTATTCTGCATCTTGTTTGTTACTTGAGTATCACTTTGTTTCCACTGTGAAATAAAATGCACATAAAAATGGAGTGTTGTTGAAGAATATGTGTGTACTCTGTTTTTTTGGAGGAATAAAAGAAAAAAAAGTCCCCAAAATGTGTTTTTTTTTTGTTAAAGTTGTGAATGTATATCACTGGAAAAACGAGGCTTGATTAAGTGGAACCTCGATTTACACACTTAAATGTTTCTTTAAACAGGGTTCGCCAAAAGAGAAGTTTGTTTAATGAAGCAAATTTCCCGATAATGGGTTCCAGCCTCGACAAAAATCCCTATTTTAGTGAAAGTTTGTATACTTTGAACACAATATAAAGTGCTACTGCATATCAAACAGTGATAGGTCAACTTTCTATTTAATAAAGTCAAAACAACGAGCTGAACTCTCCTCCTATGCAGCCGCCCTGCCGACACGCACACACACTGTCACTAGCTCCGTGGTGCCCTCAGTTCGACATCACAGAACTCAAAGATTAGGAATGAAAAAATAAAATGTGGGCTAATACTTTACAGATACTGTAATATTATTGTTCATGTTTTTCACTCGGTACAGATTGGTGTCCTATCGCATTGTGTTGTGCATTACAAACTCAAATGCTTTTCGTGTGGATGCAAAATCTAGCTTATCTCTTTCCGTAGTTAGCTTTTACGGCTAATACTGAAGGACGTCGATGGTACATGAAGTATTATTGGCGTTTTTTTAATGCATTTAGTGATAGAATTAGTTGCTTCCATTAGCTGCATTCCTAGCCACCTACAACAAACTGATTTCACATGCTAGAATGCAAAAAAATTATTTAAAAAAACTTTTGGCTTTCATAACGATTGTGAAGTATAGGCAAAATTCCCCAAAAAAGTGCACTTCTAATCATGGCAGACTTGGCAACAAAAAACAAAGACGACTATTTTTGGACAAATGAGGATTCACTACCTTATCTTTTTGAAGCTGAATATACGGAGGATGAACTAGTGCTTCTAGAAGCCAGCACGGAGGAAGGGCGAGACGTTGGAGCAGACGGAAGCCGAGAGTGTGAGGTCGGTGTGACTCAAAGCTGGCAATGTGGAATTTGGAGCCAAGCTATTTCGACATAAATGGAGCGCTTACCCAAATAAACCGCAAAAAACATCCCGAGTCAGCTGGACCAAACAGACAACTGTCTATCAAGTGAGTCACTTTAATATCGATTATGATACATGCAGCACATTGTGCGTGTTATTACAACTACAATATATACGCAGTTGAGCTAGATGTGTACAAAAAAAACATGAAATGTGGGCTAATACTTTACGGATACTGTAATATTATTGTTCATGTTTTTCACTCAGTACATATTGGTGTCCTATCGCATTGTGTTGTGCATTACAACCTCAAATGCGTTTCGTGCGGATGCAAAACCTAGCTTATCTCTTTCCGTAGTTAGCTTTTACGGCTAATACTGAAGGACGTCGATGTGTTACTACGCTAGAAAAATAGTTCCTCAGTGTTCGCGCTTACAATAACAATATTGCTACTGTTTAGTTATTATACAAGTTACAGAACATACATGAAGTATTATTGTCGTTTTTTGAAAGCATTTAGTGGTAGAATTAGTTGCTTCCATTAGCGGCATTGCTAGCCACCTAGAACAAACTGATTTCACATGCTAGAATGCAAAAAAAATGTAAAAGAAACCTTTTGGCTTTCATAACGATTGTGAACAATAGGCAAAATTCCTCAAAAAAGTGCACTTCTAATCATGGCAGACTTGGTAACAAAAAACAAAGACGACTATTTTTGGACAAATAAGGATTCACTACCTTATCTTTTTGAAGCTGAATATACGGAGGATGAACTAGTGCTTCTAGAAGCCAGCACGGAGGAAGGGCAAGACGTTGCAGCAGACGGAAGCCGAGAGTGTGAGGTCGGTGTGACTCAAAAATGGCAATGTGGAATTTGGAGCAAAGCTATTTCGACATAAATGGAGCGCTTACCCAAATAAACCGCAAAAAACATCCCGAGTCAGCTGGACCAAACAGACAACTGTCTATCAAGTGAGTCACTTTAATATCGATTATGATACATGCAGCACATCGTGCGTGTTATTACAACCACAATATATACGCAGTTGAGCTAGATGTGTACAAACAAAATATGAAATGTGGGCCAATACTTTACGGATACTGTAATATTATTGTTCATGTTTTTCACTCAGTACAGATTGCTGTCCTATCGCATTGTGTTGTGCATCACAACCTCAAATGCGTTTCGTGCGGATGGAAAACCTAGCTTATCTCTTTCCGTAGTTAGCTTTTACGGCTAATACTGAAGGACGTCGATGTGTTACTACGCTAGAAAAATAGTTCCTCAGTATTCACGCTTACAATAACAATGTTGCTACTGTTTGGTTATTATACAATTTACAGAACATACATGAAGTATTATTGGCGGTTTTTGAAACCATTTAGTGGTAGAATTAGTTGCTTCCATCAGCTGCATTGCTAGCCACCTACAACGAACTGATTTCACATGCTAGAATGCAAAAAAAAATAAAAAATAAATCTTTTGGCTTTCATAAAGATTGTGAACGATAGGCAAAATTCCCCAAAAAAGTGCACTTCTAATCATAGCAGACTTGGTAACAAAAAACAAAGACGTCTATTTTTGGACAAATGAGGATTCACTATCTTATCTTTTTGAAGCTGAATATACGGAGGATGAACTACTGCTTATTATTGGCGGTTTTTTAATGCATTTAGTGGTAGAATTAGTTTCTTCCATTAGCTGCATTGCTAGCCACCTAGAACGAACTGATTTCACATGCTAGAATGCAAAAAAATGTTAAACCTTTCAGCTTTTTCACTTTCATAACGATAGGCAAAATCCCCCCAAAAAAGTGCACTTCCCCTTTAAGGCCCCAA
The DNA here is from genome assembly GCF_033978685.3 of Nerophis lumbriciformis. Taxonomy (NCBI): domain Eukaryota; kingdom Metazoa; phylum Chordata; class Actinopteri; order Syngnathiformes; family Syngnathidae; genus Nerophis; species Nerophis lumbriciformis. Next base: position 12,272,522 of record NC_084574.2, read on the forward strand.
CTTGCAATGGAGCGACAATTTACACAAACTCAACACAAATCCTCGAGTGTTCCTTACAAAGAGAAAGAGAAACGAACGGACGCTTTGGCAAGAAGCCTTTTTTTTACAAGCGGATCACTGGTGGATCAACCAGTTGCCACACCGCAAAAAGTCAGTGTTCAAAAACAAGAAAAAATAACACAAAAATTAGGGGTATTTTATTTGAACTAAGCAAAATTATCTGCCAATAGAACAAGAAAATTTGGCTTGTCAAGACTTTCCAAAACAAGAAAAAATTAGCTAACCTCAATGAACCCAAAAATACCTTAAAATAAGTATTTTCTCACTAATAACAAGTGCACTTTTCTTGATAGAAAAAAAGAGACCTTTTTGCTCAATATGTTGAAAAATATTCTTAAATGAAGAAATGCTAGTGCCATTATCTTGACATAATGATATGCGCTCGGCATTACATTTCTTGAAATCAGCAAACTTATACTAAAAACTAATTTATTGTTCTTAATGGAAAGGCAACAAGGCAACCGCTTATTACTCTCGGGGTCTCCTAGCCGCTCAGGCAAATCATATGGTTTAAAAATGCATTTTTCCATGGATAACATGACATCATCGCGCCAAGTGCGTGCTCTTTCAGTCAATTAGTGCGCATATATACAGCCCGGCCCCCTGCCAAATTTTTTTTTAATTGTAATTTTGAGCAATTTACCTGAATGTGCATGAATTATTTCTGTTCAAAATTGTTAGAAATGTCAAATGTTTAAATTTGAACTGTCAAGTTACTGTACTGTGCCAACTGTACTACTATATGAGTACCTATTTTCTATTGTTTCATTGAAAATAAAACAGCAAAGTCCATTTGGCTGTCATCTGTTTTAATTAAGAGACACAATTGTGTCAAAATCATTAGATGATAATAGAGATATTATCGGCCGATAAATGCGTTAAAATGTAATATCGGAAATTATTGGTATAATTTTTTTTATTATCGGTATCGGTTTTTTTTGTTTTGTTTTATTAAATCAACATAAAAAACATAAGATACAATTACAATTAGTGCACCAGCCCAAAAAACCTCCCTCTCCCATTTACACTCATTCACACTCAATCACACAAAAGGGTTGTTTCTTTCTGTTATTAATATTCTGGTTCCTACATTATATATCATCCATCCATCCATCCATTTTCTACCGCTTATTCCCTTTGGGGTCGCGGGGGGCGCTGGAGCCTATCTCAGCTACAATCGGGCGGAAGGCGGGGTACACCCTGGACAAGTCGCCACCTCATCGCAGATGGACAGACAACATTCACACTCACATCCACACACTAGGGCCAATTTAGTGTTGCCAATCAACTTATCCCCAGGTGCATGTCTTTGGAGGTGGGAGGAAGCCGGAGTACCCGGAGGGAACCCACGCAGTCACGGGGAGAACATGCAAACTCCACACAGAAAGATCCCGAGCCCGGGATTGAACTCAGGACCTTCGTATTGTGAGGCAGATGCACTCAATATATATCAATACAGTCTGCAAGGGATACAGTCCGTAAGCACACATGATTGTGCGTGCTGCTGGTCCACTAATAGTACTAACCTTTAACAGTTCATTTTACTCATTTTCATAAATTACTAGTTTCTATGTAACTGTTTTTATATTGTTTTACTTTCTTTTTTTATTCAAGAAAATGTTTTAATTTATTTATCTTATTTTATTAATTTTTTTTAAAAGTACCTTATCTTCACCATACCTGGTTGTCCAAATTAGGCATAATAATGTCTTAATTCCACGACTGTATATATCGGTTGATATCGGTATTGGTAATTAAAGAGTTGGACACTATCTGTCACACCGCGGTGAGGGATGTCTTGTCTTGGTTTTTTCTGTCTTGTGATGTGCATGTTTTAGTTTGAAAAGTAACTCTCCTCTCGTTTCAGGTCACTTGCCCTTCCTTTTGTGTCATCAGTCTGACGTCATCCCGGTTCCCTGATTGTTTCCACCTGTTCCCTATTACCCTCATGTGTCTTATAAGCCCACTCCTCCCTTTGTTCTGTGCCAGATTGTTTCGTTTATTCGTGCTCTCTAGCATCAATGTCCCGGTCCATGCCTTGTCTTGCCTTGCCTCGTCTTGTGATTAAGTTCCTTGATCCTGAATCCCTTCGTTGCTATTTTGAGTTTTCCTTTCTTCCTCCTCAGCAGAGTGATTTTTTGTTATTTAGTTTATTCAGCCGAAGTGGTGAGTTTCAGTTATTTTTCATTCTTTCCTCAAATTTTTGAATGACAATTTTTGTTTAAACTTTATTAGATTAGATAGTGTAGAATTTTTCATAGCTGTTGTTTCTCCCTCCTGTTGGAGCGTTTTTTTGTTTATACATTTTATAGCATATACGGCGCCAATTATAGTTCGTCTTTGCTTTTGTGTTTTCCTCCGTTCGGAGTGATTTTTGGTTGTTCCTATTTTTTTTGGAACCTTTTTTGCCGATTAGTTTTTGGTTAAAATAGATATTGTATTCCTTGACTTTGGAGGTGAAAGGAAGCTGTCAAAATAAAAACCTGTCTAAGTTCCCTACTCTGCATCTGAGTCCTATCCTTTTTACCAAGCCTGACACTATCGGAATGTCGGATATCAACAAAAAGCCATTATCGGACATCCCTAAAAATCATGATTTTTTTTTTTCATGCTTGAAATAAGAAATTATTACTTTAAAAAAGTAGTTTTATACTTGTGAGTGTTGATGACACAGCTTTGCAACAGTTGATATTCTAGTTTCAAGCATGTTTTACTCAATATAGCTCATAACATCTCTCACTGAGATCATTTAGGACCAAAACCTGTAAAACAAGTAAAACACTCTAACATAAACTCTGCTTAGTGAGAAGAATGATCTTATTAGACAGAAAATAAGCAAATGTCACCCTTATTTGAGATATTTAATCTTACTTAGATTTCAGTTTTTGCCGTGTTGGGCAATGCTGATAGTTCAAATCAAATAGTTTACTTTTACTGAACCTTGTTTTGCACACACTGTGCAGACAACATCCGTGTTGAAACTACTATCTGATGCATGTGTGGCATGCAGTCTGTCAGGAATCTAGATCCACCACATTCCGTAGTAGATCGCTTGTCTCCAGGATCAGATTCACTTTGAATGCATCTGCTTTACGTTTGTTCTAATCACTTGAATAACTACTTCAATAACATGTTTGCATTGGACAGAACATTTGTGTTTTGCCTGTGCGCCACATTACGCCATGTTCCCATGAGACAAGAGGCAGATTCACCTTAGTTTCAGGTGACAACAAACACCTGTCACACACGCCCGCCTCCTCGCCTCATCATTTGCATCGAACCGCAGCGTCCCCATTGGCGGGCCGGATGCAAAAAAGGGCGGAGCCACAGCTCACGCCACTAGGCGGAGAAGCCGCAAAGACTGCAAGCGGTGGGGGTGTACCAGGTTACTCACAATGGCACCAAGTGTTCCTTTGATGCGTGTTTGGCGAAGGCTTGGCAACCAACCAAGCTCAGGCCACAGGAGGGTCAGGGACTTATATTTTGGAATAAACAGAAAGCACGTCATTATTGGAAGATATGCAAACAAAGGAGCTTTTTCACGTGGATGTATCGATTCCCAAAGGGCCCTTTGAGTCACCCGTATCGCTTTCACAATGAACCACCGTTTCTTCGCCTGAATCAACTTCTGCACTGACTTTTTTTTTTCAGCTGCCGAGTCAACCGGTTAAAATAAAATAAAATTAAACACAACTAAATTAAACTAAGCTAAATTAAATTGAATTAAATACAAGCGCCCCCCTACGACCCCAAAAAAGGGACAAGCGGTAGAAAATGGATGGATGGATGGACAAAATAAGTAAATAAATGAAAAATAAATGAAATAACAAAAAAGAAAAATCTATCAAATTAATACAATTCAAGTAAAATAAACGGGAAAAAATTAAATAGAGCAAAATTTTATTAAATAAAATTAGCAACTTGACGGTTCCAGTTTCGATTCCGGCTTGCGCCATCCAAGTCACGGCCTTGAGCGAGACACTTCAGCATTGCGCCTGATGGCACTTTCACAAATTAACTAAATTAATGAAAAATAAAGGAATGAACTAAAAAAATCTATCAAATTAATACAATTCAATTAAAATTAGCAAAAACAATTAAATAAATAGTCAAATAAAATTAAATTAAATTAGCAACTTGACGGTCCCAAGTTCGATTTTGGCATTGCGCCATCCTAGTCACGGCCTTGAGCAAGACACTTCACCATTGCTCCTGATGGCACTTTCACAAAATAACTACATAAATGAAAACTAAATGAATTAACTAAAAAAAAAAGCAATCAAATTAATACAATTCAATTCAAATAAGCGAAAAAATTTTAATAAATACAGTAAAATTAAGTTAAATTAAATTAGCAACTTGACGGTTCCAGGTTCGATTTCGGCTTCCGCCATCCTAGTCACGGCCTTGAGCAAAACACTTCTCCACTGCTCCTGATGGCACTTTCACAAAATAACTAAATAAATGAAAAATAAATGATTTAACTAAGAAAAAACAATCCAATTAATATAATTCAATTAAAATAAGCGGAAAAAAATAAAATACAGCAAAATTTTATTTAATTAAATTAGCAACTTGACGGTTCCAGGTTCGATTCCGGCTTCCGCCATCCTAGTCACGGCTTTGAGCGAGACACTTCACCCCTTGCTCCTGATGGCACTTTCACAAAATAACTAAATAAATGAAATAACTAAAACAATCAATCATATTAATACAATTAAATTAAAATAAGTGAAAAATAATAAAATAAATATAGTCAAATTTAATGAAATCAAATTAGCAACTTGACGGTTCCAGGTTCGATTCCGGCTGGCGCCATCCTAGTCACGGCCTTGAGCGAGACACTTCAGCATTGCTCCTGATGGCACTTTCACAAATTAACTAAATTAATGAAAAATAAATGAATGAACTAAAAAAATCTATCAAATTAATACAATTCAATTAAAATTAGCAAAAACATTTAAATAAATAGTCAAATAAAATTAAATTAAATCAGCAACTTGATGGTCCCAAGTTCGATTTTGGCATTGCGCCATCCTAGTCACGGCCTTGAGCAAAACACTTCTCCACTGCTCCTGATGGCACTTTCACAAAATAACTAAATAAATGAAAAATAAATGATTTAACTAAAAAAAAACAATCCAATTAATACGATTCAATTAAAATAAGCGGAAAAAAATAAAATACAGCAAAATTTAATTGAATTAAATTAGCAACTTGACGGTTCCAGGTTCGATTCCGGCTTCCGCCATCCTAGTCACGGCCTTGAGCGAGACACTTCCTCCCTTGGCTCCTGATGGCACTTTCACAAAATAACTAAATAAATGAAATAACTAAAACAATCAATCAAATTAATACAATTAAATTAAAATAAGTGAAAACTAATAAAATAAATATAGTAAAATTTAATTAAATCAAATTAGCAACTTGACGGTTCCAGGTTCGATTCCGGCTTGCGCCATCCTAGTCACGTCCTTGAGCGAGACACTTCAACATTGCTCCTGATGGCACTTTTACAAATTAACTAAATTAATGAAAAATAAATGAATGAACTAAAAAAGTTTATCAAATTAATACAATTCAATTAAAATTAGCAAAAACAATTAAATAAATAGTCAAATAAAATGAAATTAAATTAGCAACTTGACCGTCCCAAGTTCGATTCCGGCATTGCGCCATCCTAGTCACGGCCTTGAGCAAGACACTTCACCGTTGCTCCTGATGGCACTTTTACAAAATAACTACATAAATGAAAACTGTCATGTCTGTGTAATCATGTTTTGTTTTAGTCATGTTTTGTTTTGTTTAATTATTGGACTCTTTAGTTTCTGGCTTTTCACTCCCTTGTCTTGTTTCCATGGTTACCCATTAGTTTCACCTGTTCCACGTTTGGACTCATTGTGCACTCTTGTTTGTCACCATAGCAACCCATTAGTTTTCACCTGCCCTCACAACTCACGCACCTGTCTTTAATCATGTCACTATTATTTAAGCTTCCAGTTGCCAGGCTGTCTGTCTGGCGACATCATACCCGTCACAATCTGTTTACCTCTGCCCACTTCATGCCACGTCCAAGTAAGTTTTTGTTTATTAATGCCACAGTTAGTGTTTTTGTTTCATTGTTCATAGTTTCTGCCTTTGTACAAGTTTTGTGTTTATAGCCAAGTTTTGTACCTCCACTGTGAGCGCCTTTTGTTTGTTTCTTTTTTTTGAGTGTTAAAATTAAATATGTCTTCACCTTCACGCCATGTCTGGTCCAAATCATTTGCACCACGGGAGAACAAACCACGCCATAGTCCAAGTCCTGACAAAAACTAAATGATTTAACTAAAAAAAAAAGCAATCAAATTAATACAATTCAATTCAAATAAGTGAAAAAAAATTGAATAAATACAGTAAAATTAAGTTAAATTAAATTAGCAACTTGACGGTTCCAGGTTCGATTCCGGCTTGCGCCATCCTAGTCACGGCCTTGAGCATAACACTTCACCACTGCTCCTGATGGCACTTTCACAAAATAACTAAATAAATGAAAAATTAATGAATTAACTAAAAAAAAAAGCAATCCAATTAATACAATTCAATTAAAATAAGCGGAAAAAATATATATACAGCAAAATTTAATTAAATTAAATTAGCAACTTCACGGTTCCAGGTTCGATTCCAGCTTCCGCCATCCTAGTCACGGCCTTGACTGAGACACTTCCCCCCTTGCTCCTGAAGGCACTTTCACAAAATAACTAAATAAATGAAAAATAAATGAATTAACTAAAAAAAAAGCAATCCAATTAATACAATTCAATTAAAATAAGCGGAAAAAAAATAATAAATACAGTAAAATTAAATTAGCAACTTGACGGTTCCAGGTTTGATTCCGGCTTGCGCCATCCTAGTCACGGCCTTGAGCAAGACACTTCACCCTTGCTCCTGATGGCACTTTTACAAAATATCTACATAAATGAAAAATTAATGAATTAACTAAAAAAAAATCTATCAAATTCTATCCATCCATTTCCTACCGCTTGTCCCTTTCGGGGACGAATTACTACAATTAAATTAAAATAAGCGAAAAAAAATTTAATAAATACAGTAAAATTAAGTTAAATTAGCAACTTGTGATGGGTCAAATGCCGAGAATAATTTTGCCACACCTAGTCTGTGTGTGACAATCATTGGTACTTTAACTTTAACTTGACGGTTCCAAGTTCAATTCCGGCTTCCGCCATCCTTGTCACGGCCTTGAGCAAGACACTTCACCCTTGCTCCTGATGCGTCATGGTTAGCGCCTTCAGTGTGTGAATGAGTGAATTTGATGAATCACGTAAAGCGCTTCGGGTATCATTCCAGGTAGAGTAAAGTGCGATATAAATACAGACCATTTAAAATCAAATTAAATTGTATTAAATGTAATCTCAGGGCATATAATTAATCACAAATGGACTGTTTGGTTTGTCTTAGAAGACGTTTTGCCGCTCATCCGAGTAGACTTCATCAGTTCGTGCTCATAGACTTAGATTGGTCAGATCTAGTCTTAGATTGGTCAGATCTGGTCTTAGACTTAGATTGGTCCGATCTAGTCTAGTGGCAGGTGCCAAAACCAGGAGGGTGTGCCTGTGCAGGGATGGTTTCGCCCTATTGTAGTGACAAAAACAACTGTTCTAATGCCAATGAGCAATCTTACTGTCAGAGCCAACAACAGGCATTGAAGTGTAATTTCCCCTCATTAGCATTAGCAAAATAGCAAAAAACCCAGCGTAAGCATTCCATTTAGTCGTAAAAAAATGACAAAAATGGCATTCTGGTCACCTTCTGTGACTAACTCCTGTTATTTGTTGGAGGCTAAGTTGCAGCGTCTTTTAGGAATGGCTGAAAGGACAGTGTTGTATGTGGGAGACAGGTAGTGTTGCAGACCGCCTCCTCTGATGAGATGTGAAACGTTTTCCAAGACAAACCAAACAGTCCAGTTGCGAACGATTGAATGCCCTGAGATGATAATGACCTGGATGAATGAGAACATTCATAGACATAAATTCAAATGTAATTTAATTAAAGTAAATTGAATAAAAAATGCATTTGATAAATAACAAACACAAATAAAATTAAATCATTCAAATTAAATACAATTTAATTAAAATAAATAATATTAAATAAAAAATAAATGGATGGATCAAAACATTTATAATTTCATTTAAAAATTAATTAATTAATTTAAATAAAATAAGATAAATTAATAATAATACAATTTTAACCTAAAAATCACTATTTCAATATCCTTAAATTTTTTTAGGAAATGCAAGTGGATCAGAAGCATAAAAAAAAATAAAGGAGGTAAACAATTTCTGAAGTACATTAGAATATTTTTTGGTTTTTGCTTTTTCCAGTAAGGTGTTTATATGCTGAATACCCTTTCTAATGCAATTCCCCCCAACACCACTTTACAAAAATAAATGATTGCATTTAAAAATAAATCTAGTAATACAATAAAATAAGATGAATTAATAATAATTAAATTTTTGCCAAAAAAAAAAAAAAAAATCACTTTCAATATCCTTAAATCTGCATTCATTATTTAACTGCTCCATTCTTTTTTCTTTTTCTTTTTGAGGAAATGGAAGCGGATCAGCACCATAAACAAAATCAAGTAAAATGAAAGTAAACAATTTTGGAAGTACATTAAAATAAAATATTTTATTTTTGGTTTTGGCTTTTTCCACTAAGGTGTTTCCACACTTATTTTTATGCTGAAGACCCTTTTTAATGCAATTCCTCCCAACACCACTTTACAAAATAAATAATTACATTTAAAAATAAAGTAATACAATAAAATAAGATAAATTAATAATAATTAAATGTTTGCCCCCCCAAAAAAAAAAAAATCACTATTTCAATATCCTTAAATCTGCATTCATTATTTAACTGCTCCATTCTTTTTTCTTTTTCTTTTTGAGGAAATGGAAGCGGATCAGCAGCATAAACAAAATAAAGTAAAATGAAAGTAAACAATTTTTGAAGTACATTAAAATAAAGTATTTTATTTTTGGTTTTGGCTTTTTCTACTAAGGTGTTTCCACGCTTATTTTTATGCTGAAGACCCTTTTTAATGCAATTCCTCCCAACACCACTTTACAAAAATACATTATTACATTTAAAAATAAATAAAGTAATACAATAAAATAAGATGAATTACTAATAATTAAATTTTTGCCAAAAAAAAAAAAAATCACTCTTTCAATATCCTTAAATCTGCATTCATTATTTAACTGCTCCATTCTTTTTTCTTTTTCTTTTTGAGGAAATGGAAGCGGATCAGCACCATAAACAAAATCAAGTAAAATGAAAGTAAACAATTTTGGAAGTACATTAAAATAAAGTATTTTATTTTTGGTTTTGGCTTTTTCCACTAAGGTGTTTCCACACTTATTTTTATGCTGAAGACCCTTTTTAATGCAATTCCTCCCAACACCACTTTACAAAATAAATAATTACATTTAAAAATAAAGTAATACAATAAAATAAGATAAATTAATAATAATTAAATTTTTGCCCCAAAAAAAAAAAAAAATCACTATTTCAATATCCTTAAATCTGCATTCATTATTTAACTGCTCCATTCTCTTTTCTTTTTCTTTTTGAGGAAATGGAAGCGGATCAGCAGCATAAACAAAATCAAGTAAAATGAAAGTAAACAATTTTTGAAGTACATTAAAATAAAGTATATTATTTTTGGTTTTGGCTTTTTCCACTAAGGTGTTTCCACACTTATTTATAGGCTGAAGACCCTTTTTAATGCAATTCCTCCCAACACCACTTTACAAAATAAATAATTACATTTAAAAATAAATAAAGTAATACAATAAAATAAGATACATTTATAATAATTACATTTTTGCCTAAAAAATACAATATCCTTAAATCTGCATTCATTATTTAACTGTTCCATTCTTATTTTTATTGTTTTTGAGGAAATGGAAGTGGATCAGAAGCATAAAAAAATAAAGTAAAATGAAAGTGAACAATTTCTGAAATACTTTAAAATAAAGTATTTTATTTTGCTGTGCCCACACTTGTTTACATGCTGAAGACCCTTTCTAATGCAATTCTTCCCAACGCCACTTTGTCCTCTATGGCAGTGGTTCTCAAATGGGGGTACACGTACCCCTGGGGGTACTTGAAGGTATGCCAAGGGGTACGTGAGATTTTTTTTAAATATTCTAAAAATAGCAACAATTCAAAAATCCTTTATAAATATTTAAAAAAACTAGGGATGTCCGATAATGGCTTTTTGCCGATATCCGATATTCCGATATTGTCCAACTCTTTAATTACCGATACCGATGATATCAACCGATACCGATATCAACCAATATATGCAGTCGTGGAATTAACACATTATTATGCCTAATTTGGACAACCAGGTATGGTGAAGATAAGGTACTTTTTTTTTTTAATTATTAAATAAGATAAGTAAATTAAAAACATTTTCTTCAATAAAAAAGAAAGTAAAACAATATAAAAACAGTTACATGGAAACTAGTAATTAATGAAAATGAGTAAAATTAACTGTTAAAGGTTAGTACTATTAGTGGAACAGCAGCACGCACAATCATGTGTGCTTACGGACTGTATCCCTTGCAGACTGTATTGATATATATTGATATATAATGTAGGAACCAGAATATTAATAACAGAAAGAAACAACCCTTTTGTGTGAATGAGTGTGAATGAGTGTAGTAAATGGGGGAGGGAGGTGTTTTGGGTTGGTGCACTAATTGTAAGTGTATCTTGTGTTTTTTATGTTGATTTAATAAAAAATAAAAATAAATACATTTTAAAAAAAACGATACCAATAATAAAAAAACGATGCCGATAATTTCCGATATTACATTTTAACGCATTTATCGGCAGGCCGATATTATCGGACATCTCTAATAAAAACCTATCTTTTTTTCCAAATAGTTCAAGAAAGACCACTACAAATGAGCAATATTTTGCACTGTTATACAATTTAATTTTATGTTGATTTAATAAAAAAATAAAAATAAAAAATAAAAATAAAAAAAACGATACCAATAATAATAAAAAAAAAAACAATACCGATAATTTCCGATATTACATTTTAACGCATTTATCTCTAATAAAAACCTATCTTTTTTTCCAAATAGTTCAAGAAAGACCACTACAAATGAGCAATATTTTGCACTGTTATACAATTTAATTTTATGTTGATTTAATAAAAAATAAATACAAATAAATAAAAATAAAAAAAACGATACCAATAATAATTTTTTTAAAAACGATACCGATAATTTCCGATATTACATTTTAACGCATTTATCGGCAGGCCGATATTATCGGACATCTCTAATAAAAACCTATCTTTTTTTCCAAATAGTTCAAGAAAGACCACTACAAATGAGCAATATTTTGCACTGTTATACAATTTAATCAATCAGAAACTGATGACATAGTGCTGTATTTTACTTCTTTATCTTTTTTTTTCAACCAAAAATGCTTTGCTCTGATTAGGGGGTACTTGAATTAAAAAAAAAATTCACAGGGGGTACATCACTGAAAAAAGGCTGAGAACCACTGCTCTATGGGACTTTTTAAAATGCTATCAACAATGTCAACTATTGCATCGTGGACGCTATAAGACGCAGTGCTTTGGTCCTGTGATGATTGTGACATGTTTTTATGAGGAAGAGCCCAATGCGTGTTGACACAAGGAGTGCGATAGTGGGCAAGGTAACAATGGCCATCTGTCTCCTCAAAAAGCAAACATTCACACACCTTTTTAGAACATGCATTAGAATAAAAAAGCCCTGACTGCATTTGTTGTCATGTTTTGTCTATGCGTGTGCGCACAGTGCCCTCTGGTGGATAAACCCTGCGGTGCACCCCCTTTTTCCTCTTTGGCCCAGGTGAGCCGCGTTGGTGAATGTTTCACCTGGAGACGATGACGTCACGACGCGTTCACGGAGGACAGGCCTAAGATCCCCGCTGATGAGTCGCTTCGGTGCGGATGTTTGTTTTGTATCGATTTTAACGGCAGTTGTCGACTCCAAAGTTTTATAGCGCGCGTTTTTAAATGCGAGATGTCTCTCTCCGCGGTGTTTGTGCTGGACTTGAAGGGCAAGGTAAGCAGGAAGTACAGTAAAGTTCTAGAAGTTTCGTGTTGTGATTGAACACGTATCGACCTCAACCTGACTGTTTTACACGACGCAACAAAAGCACAACATTCTAAAAATGTACGCGCACTAAATGTCACGGTAAGTGTTACAAAAATACCGTAATGGCGGTCGCATAGTTAAAAATTAATGATGTTGGGCTTACATTTGTGTGCTTCCGGGTTCATGGAGTAAGCGATACTGCACATTTGAGCGTCGACTTGATACCAAGTAAAATATTTGGACTTTTTTCCATCAGGATCATTGAGTCTTAAATTGTTAAGTATGATTGTAATCAAAATTAAACACGGGACAAAAAATATATGTTTATCAAAACACTTATCTGTGAACAATTTATTACAAACAGACAACCTTGAGACCTCCAAATTCGGGAGATTGGGGGTGGGGGAGGTGGGGGGGGGAGAGAGTTTATTTATAGCTAGAATTCACTGAAATTCAAGTATTTCTTATTTTTTGATTGATTGAAACTTTTATTAGTAGATTGCACAGTGAAGTACATATTCCGTACAATCAGGGGCGCCGCTAGGGATTTTGGGCCCCATGAAAATAATCTTTACAGGGCCCCCAACACTGTGTCATTATTTTTTCTGTATTATAATTTCATCATCATTAGGGGCCTCTCTGGGCCCCCCTCCATCATGGGCCCCTAGAATCCGTCTCCTTTACCCCCCCCTTTTCGGCGCCCCTGCGTACAATTGACCACTAAATGGTAACACCCCAAATACGTTTTTGAACTTGTTTAAGTCGAGGTCCACATAAATTGATTCATGATACAGATACATTATTTTCATAATACAGTCATCACATAAGATAATCATCACAGTATATAAATTGAATTATTTACAATCTGGGGTGTGGGATATGGAGGGGGGGTCAAGTTTGGTTGGTATCATATATACCGGTGTATATATGTATATATATTAATTTTGGTGGTTCTTGAACTCACCATAGTGTGGACTGTGACACAACCGTTTGTTTACATGTAAAATCTTCCACTCCTTTGTCTCATTTTGTCCACCAAACGTTTTATGCTGTGTGTGAATGCCACAAAGGCGCGCTTTGTTGATGTTATTGACTTGTTGGAGTGCAAGCCAGGCTATTTAGGCTAGCTGTATGTACATATTGCATCATTATGCCTCATTTGTAGGTATATTTGAGCTAATTTAATTTCTTTTACTTTTATCCTCTTTGTATATAATTTAGTTTTGCATGTCTCATGACACATTATCTGTATGTAATATTGGCTGCATTTCATATAGTTGTTTGTGTGCCGTGTTGTCCCAGACCACAGCAAACATTGCCTCGCTTGCCAAAGATTGTAATAAATCTATTAAAAGACGACAGCCTGCCGTTTCCTTTAACTTGGACACACACATGTTCTGTCAACGAAAATTTGCTTCAGTTTGCGACACATTGTCATTTTGATAGTAGGCTATTATAGCTAATATATACACTTACGTCATATGTTGCCTTCATATACGGCTTTTCATTTTTTGCGGCTCCAGACAGATTTGTTTTTTGTATTTTTGGTCCAATATGGCTCTTTCAACATTTTGGGTTGCCGACCCCTGCACGAGATGAAGCCCGCAGTTTGAGACTCACCGTTCTATGAATTTGTCACCCACAATCCTCTTTTATTGTCCCTGTTTAGGTGCTGATATGTCGGAACTACAAAGGCGACGTGGACATGGCGGAGATTGACCACTTCATGCCTTTGATTATGCAACACGACGAGGAAGGACAATTGTGTCCTGTGATGTCACACGGCCGTGTTCACTTCATGTGGATCAAACACAGCAACCTCTACTGTATCCTTCACTGGCTTTTGTAAGCATACTGCAAGCAGGATGATAAATAATCGTTAATATCTGTATCAATCAAGCCTAAACATTAATAAAGTTAGGGCTGCACCTATTGGTTGTTTTAGTAATCGAGTACTTTATTGATTAGTTTGTTCGATTATTCAAATAAAACAGATTTTCTAGCCTCAATGAGTATTTTAGGGAAAATAGTTGAAATAAAAGTTTGTTTTTTGCTTGCTTAACTTCATTTGTTTTTTCTAATAAATGCAGATCAGTCGACACAACCATGTACAACACTCAATGTCAACAATATTCTAAAATCACATTGAACACTTAACATTAACCCCTTAAAATGAATGTTCAAAACTAAAGAATATGTAAGAAATTCTTCATAGAGTGTAACAAAATGGTGCAAAGTGTGAAAATGTAAACACAAGGCTATTTTGGTTCATGTGGACCAGTGTTTTTCAACAACTGTGCCACGGGACACTAGTGTGCTGTGAGATACAGTCTGGTGTGCCGTGGGAGATTATCTAATTTCACCTATTTGGGTGACAAAATGTCTTTAACCTGATACCTCGACAGTGGTGGCCACTACTAACAAGAACTGCAACGCCTCCCTTGTCTACTCATTCCTCTACAAACTTGTTGAGGTAAGCGTCCACTCTCTTTGGACATGCAATCTATTAAAAATAGGGATGTCCGATAATGGCTTTTTTGCCGATATTCCGATATTGTCCAACTCTTAATTACCGATACCGATATCAACCGATACCGATATATATATTCGTGGAATTAACACATTATTATGCCTAATTTTGTTGTGATGCCCCGCTGGATGCATTAAACAATGTAACAAGGTTTTCCAAAATAAATCAACTCAAGTTATGGAAAAAAATGCCAACATGGCACTGCCATATTTATTATTT